>NW_027311957.1:2500-205277 GCF_040954645.1 Diabrotica undecimpunctata | reverse complement strand
TTACATAAAATTTGCTACTTGTTCTTCTCAAGTTCTCAGATCTTTTCTACGTCTTACGGTTCGTGAGAAAAAATTCCAATTGGAGGTCTACATGTCTTGCAAATTTCGTGAAAATAAAAACTTTGTATTTTGTTCCAAATTTAATTTATTTCGATTAAACCTGACGTACTGATTCAAAAAAGATATACATACCCCTATGAGAAAATGCACCGTTTGGCCGGAAAATGGAAAAAACTGAAAATTTTTAATTCGATTTTTCCATTATTTTTGCCAAACTGTGGGTAGGGGATAGAAAAAAAACACATATTTGGAATAAGTTAGACCTAGTGTATATATTAACATTAAAAAAACAATTTCCTAAAATTGGAATTTGCCCAAAAATGTTTAAAGGGGGTACCCTTGGATTTTTTTCAAAATTCAATAATCGGGCATATTGGCGTCAATTTCGGTCCTAGAGTCAAACCGGTGCACTTTTCCTACATAAAATTTGCTACTTGTACTTCTCAAGTGCTCAGATCTTTTCTACATCTTACGGTGCGTGAGAAAAAATTCCAATTGGAGGTCTACATGTCTTGCAAATTTCGTGAAAATAAAAACTTTGTATGTCGTTCCAAATTTAATTTATTTCGATTAAGCCTGACGTACTGATTCAAAAAAGATATACATACCCTTATGAGAAAATGCACCGTTTGGCCGGAAAATGGAAAAAACTATAATTTTTTGTAATATTTGTTCATTTCTTAAACATCCTTTAACCGGACATATTGGCGTCAATTTCGGTCCTAGAGTCAAATTGGTGCACTTTTCTTACATAAAATTTGCTACTTGTTCTTCTCAAGTTCTCAGATCTTTTCTACGTCTTACGGTTCGTGAGAAAAAATTCCAATTGGAGGTCTACATGTCTTGCAAATTTCGTGAAAATAAAAACTTTGTATTTTGTTCCAAATTTAATTTATTTCGATTAAACCTGACGTACTGATTCAAAAAAGATATACATACCCCTATGAGAAAATGCACCGTTTGGCCGGAAAATGGAAAAAACTGAAAATTTTTAATTCGATTTTTCCATTATTTTTGCCAAACTGTGGGTAGGGGATAGAAAAAAAACACATATTTGGAATAAGTTAGACCTAGTGTATATATTAACATTAAAAAAACAATTTCCTAAAATTGGAATTTGCCCAAAAATGTTTAAAGGGGGTACCCTTGGATTTTTTTCAAAATTCAATAATCGGGCATATTGGCGTCAATTTCGGTCCTAGAGTCAAACCGGTGCACTTTTCCTACATAAAATTTGCTACTTGTACTTCTCAAGTGCTCAGATCTTTTCTACATCTTACGGTGCGTGAGAAAAAATTCCAATTGGAGGTCTACATGTCTTGCAAATTTCGTGAAAATAAAAACTTTGTATGTCGTTCCAAATTTAATTTATTTCGATTAAGCCTGACGTACTGATTCAAAAAAGATATACATACCCCTATGAGAAAATGCACCGTTTGGCCGGAAAATGGAAAAAACTGAAAATTTTTAATTCGATTTTTCCATTATTTTTGCCAAACTGTGGGTAGGGGATAGAAAAAAAACACATATTTGGAATAAGTTAGACCTAGTGTATATATTAACATTAAAAAAACAATTTCCTAAAATTGGAATTTGCCCAAAAATGTTTAAAGGGGGTACCCTTGGATTTTTTTCAAAATTCAATAATCGGGCATATTGGCGTCAATTTCGGTCCTAGAGTCAAACCGGTGCACTTTTCCTACATAAAATTTGCTACTTGTTCTTCTCAAGTGCTCAGATTTTTTCTACGTCTTACGGTTCGTGAGAAAAAATTCCAATTGGAGGTCTACATGTCTTGCAAATTTCGTGAAAATAAAAACTTTGTATTTCGTTCCAAATTTAATTTATTTCGATTAAGCCTGACGTACTGATTCAAAAAAGATATACATACCCTTATGAGAAAATGCACCGTTTGGCCGGAAAATGGAAAAAACTATAATTTTTTGTAATATTTGTTCATTTCTTAAACATCCTTTAACCGGACATATTGGCGTCAATTTCGGTCCTAGAGTCAAACCGGTACACTTTTCTTAAATAAAATTTGCTACTTGTTCTTCTCAAGTACTCAGATTTTTTCTACGTCTTACGGTTCGTGAGAAAAAATTCCGATTGGAGGTCTACATGTCTTGCAAATTTCGTGAAAATAAAAACTTTGTATTTCGTTCCAAATTTAATTTATTTCGATTAAGCCTGACGTACTGATTCAAAAAAGATATACATACCCTTATGAGAAAATGCACCGTTTGGCCGGAAAATGGAAAAAACTATAATTTTTTGTAATATTTGTTCATTTCTTAAACATCCTTTAACCGGACATATTGGCGTCAATTTCGGTCCTAGAGTCAAATTGGTGCACTTTTCTTACATAAAATTTGCTACTTGTTCTTCTCAAGTTCTCAGATCTTTTCTACGTCTTACGGTTCGTGAGAAAAAATTCCAATTGGAGGTCTACATGTCTTGCAAATTTCGTGAAAATAAAAACTTTGTATTTCGTTCCAAATTTAATTTATTTCGATTAAACCTGACGTACTGATTCAAAAAAGATATACATACCCCTATGAGAAAATGCACCGTTTGGCCGGAAAATGGAAAAAACTGAAAATTTTTAATTCGATTTTTCCATTATTTTTGCCAAACTGTGGGTAGGGGATAGAAAAAAAACACATATTTGGAATAAGTTAGACCTAGTGTATATATTAACATTAAAAAAACAATTTCCTAAAATTGGAATTTGCCCAAAAATGTTTAAAGGGGGTACCCTTGGATTTTTTTCAAAATTCAATAATCGGGCATATTGGCGTCAATTTCGGTCCTAGAGTCAAACCGGTGCACTTTTCCTACATAAAATTTGCTACTTGTTCTTCTCAAGTGCTCAGATCTTTTCTACGTCTTACGGTTCGTGAGAAAAAATTCCAATTGGAGGTCTACATGTCTTGCAAATTTCGTGAAAATAAAAACTTTGTATTTCGTTCCAAATTTAATTTATTTCGATTAAGCCTGACGTACTGATTCAAAAAAGATATACATACCCCTATGAGAAAATGCACCGTTTGGCCGGAAAATGGAAAAAACTGAAAATTTTTAATTCGATTTTTCCATTATTTTTGCCAAACTGTGATTAGGGGATAGAAAAAAAACACATATTTGGAATAAGTTAGACCTAGTGTATATATTAACATTAAAAAAACAATTTCCTAAAATTGGAATTTGCCCAAAAATGTTTAAAGGGGGTACCCTTGGATTTTTTTCAAAATTCAATAATCGGGCATATTGGCGTCAATTTCGGTCCTAGAGTCAAACCGGTGCACTTTTCCTACATAAAATTTGCTACTTGTTCTTCTCAAGTGCTCAGATCTTTTCTACGTCTTACGGTTCGTGAGAAAAAATTCCAATTGGAGGTCTACATGTCTTGCAAATTTCGTGAGAATAAAAACTTTGTATTTCGTTCCAAATTTAATTTATTTCGATTAAGCCTATATACATACCCCTATGAGAAAATGCACCGTTTGGCCGGAAAATGGAAAAAACTATAATTTTTTGTAATATTTGTTCATCATTTAAACATCCTTTAATCGGATATATTGGCGTCAATTCCGGTCCTAGAGTCAAACCGGTGCACATTTCTTACATAAAATTTGCTACTTGTTCTTCTCAAGTGCTCAGATTTTTTCTACGTCTTACGGTTCGTGAGAAAAAATTCCAATTGGAGGTCTACATGTCTTGCAAATTTCGTGAAAATAAAAACTTTGTATTTCGTTCCAAATTTAATTTATTTCGATTAAGCCTGACGTACTGATTCAAAAAAGATATACATACCCCTATGAGAAAATGCACCGTTTGGCCGGAAAATGGAAAAAACTATAATTTTTTGTAATATTTGTTCATCATTTAAACATCCTTTAATCGGATATATTGGCGTCAATTTCGGTCCTAGAGTCAAACCGGTACACTTTTCTTAAATAAAATTTGCTACTTGTTCTTCTCAAGTACTCAGATTTTTTCTACGTCTTACGGTTCGTGAGAAAAAATTCCAATTGGAGGTCTACATGTCTTGCAAATTTCGTGAAAATAAAAACTTTGTATTTGGTTCCAAATTTAATTTATTTCGATTAAACCTGACGTACTGATTCAAAAAAGATATACATACCCCTATGAGAAAATGCACCGTTTGGCCGGAAAATGGAAAAAACTATAATTTTTTGTAATATTTGTTCATCATTTAAACATCCTTTAATCGGATATATTGGCGTCAATTTCGGTCCTAGAGTCAAACCGGTACACTTTTCTTAAATAAAATTTGCTACTTGTTCTTCTCAAGTACTCAGATTTTTTCTACGTCTTACGGTTCGTGAGAAAAAATTCCAATTGGAGGTCTACATGTCTTGCAAATTTCGTGAAAATAAAAACTTTGTATTTCGTTCCAAATTTAATTTATTTCGATTAAGCCTGACGTACTGATTCAAAAAAGATATACATACCCCTATGAGAAAATGCACCGTTTGGCCGGAAAATGGAAAAAACTGAAATTTTTAATTCGATTTTTCCATTATTTTTGCCAAACTGTGGGTAGGGGATAGAAAAAAAACACATATTTGGAATAAGTTAGACCTAGTGTATATATTAACATTAAAAAAACAATTTCCTAAAATTGGAATTTACCCAAAAATGTTTAAAGGGGGTACCCTTGGATTTTTTTCAAAATTCAATAATCGGGCATATTGGCGTCAATTTTCGGTCCTAGAGTCAAACCGGTGCACTTTTCCTACATAAAATTTGCTACTTGTTCTTCTCAAGTGCTCAGATCTTTTCTACGTCTTACGGTTCGTGAGAAAAAATTCCAATTGGAGGTCTACATGTCTTGCAAATTTCGTGAAAATAAAAACTTTGTATTTCGTTCCAAATTTAA
Source organism: Diabrotica undecimpunctata (assembly GCF_040954645.1). Classification (NCBI taxonomy): domain Eukaryota; kingdom Metazoa; phylum Arthropoda; class Insecta; order Coleoptera; family Chrysomelidae; genus Diabrotica; species Diabrotica undecimpunctata. The sequence continues at coordinate 200,311 of NW_027311957.1, read as the reverse complement.
TTTATTTCGATTAAACCTGACGTACTGATTCAAAAAAGATATACATACCCCTATGAGAAAATGCACCGTTTGGCCGGAAAATGGAAAAAAACTGAAAATTTTTAATTCGATTTTTCCATTATTTTTGCCAAACTGTGGGTAGGGGATAGAAAAAAAAACACATATTTGGAATAAGTTAGACCTAGTGTATATATTAACATTAAAAAAACAATTTCCTAAAATTGAATTTGCCCAAAAATGTTTAAAGGGGGTACCCTTGGATTTTTTTCAAAATTCAATAATCGGGCATATTGGCGTCAATTTCGGTCCTAGAGTCAAACCGGTGCACTTTTCCTACATAAAATTTGCTACTTGTTCTTCTCAAGTGCTCAGATCTTTTCTACGTCTTACGGTTCGTGAGAAAAAATTCCAATTGGAGGTCTACATGTCTTGCAAATTTCGTGAAAATAAAAACTTTGTATTTCGTTCCAAATTTAATTTATTTCGATTAAGCCTGACGTACTGATTCAAAAAAGATATACATACCCCTATGAGAAAATGCACCGTTTGGCCGGAAAATGGAAAAAACTGAAAATTTTTAATTCGATTTTTCCATTATTTTTGCCAAACTGTGGGTAGGGGATAGAAAAAAAACACATATTTGGAATAAGTTAGACCTAGTGTATATATTAACATTAAAAAAAACAATTTCCTAAAATTGGAATTTGCCCAAAAATGTTTAAAAGGGGTACCCTTGGATTTTTTTCAAAATTCAATGCATATTGGCGTCAATTTCGGTCCTAGAGTCAAACCGGTGCACTTTTCCTACATAAAATTTGCTACTTGTTCTTCTCAAGTGCTCAGATTTTTTCTACGTCTTACGGTTCGTGAGAAAAAATTCCAATTGGAGGTCTACATGTCTTGCACATTTCGTGAAAATAAAAACTTTGTATTTCGTTCCAAATTTAATTTATTTCGATTAAGCCTGACGTACTGATTCAAAAAGATATACATACCCTTATGAGAAAATGCACCGTTTGGCCGGAAAATGGAAAAAACTATAATTTTTTGTAATATTTGTTCATTCTTAAACATCCTTTAACCGGACATATTGGCGTCAATTTCGGTCCTAGAGTCAAATTGGTGCACTTTTCTTACATAAAATTTGCTACTTGTTCTTCTCAAGTTCTCAGATCTTTTCTACGTCTTACGGTTCGTGAGAAAAATTCCAATTGGAGGTCTACATGTCTTGCAAATTTCGTGAAAATAAAAACTTTGTATTTCGTTCCAAATTTAATTTATTTCGATTAAACCTGACGTACTGATTCAAAAAAGATATACATACCCCTATGAGAAAATGCACCGTTTGGCCGGAAAATGGAAAAAACTGAAATTTTTAATTCGATTTTTCATTATTTTTGCCAAACTGTGGGTAGGGGATAGAAAAAAAACACATATTTGAATAAGTTAGACCTAGTGTATATATTAACATTAAAAAAACAATTCCTAAAATTGGAATTTGCCCAAAAATGTTTAAAGGGGGTACCCTTGGATTTTTTTCAAAATTCAATAATCGCGCATATTGGCGTCAATTTCGGTCCTAGAGTCAAACCGGTGCACTTTTCCTACATAAAATTTGCTACTTGTTCTTCTCAAGTGCTCAGATCTTTTCTACGTCTTACGGGTTCGTGAGAAAAAATTCCAATTGGAGGTCTACATGTCTTGCAAATTTCGTGAAAATAAAAACTTTGTATTTCGTTCCAAATTTAATTTATTTCGATTAAGCCTGACGTACTGATTCAAAAAGATATACATACCCCTATGAGAAAATGCACCGTTTGGCCGGAAAATGGAAAAAACTGAAAATTTTAATTCGATTTTTCCATTATTTTTGCCAAACTGTGGGTAGGGGATAGAAAAAAAACACATATTTGGAATAAGTTAGACCTAGTGTATATATTAACATTAAAAAACAATTTCCTAAAATTGGAATTTACCCAAAAATGTTTAAAGGGGGTACCCTTGGATTTTTTTCAAAATTCAATAATCGGGCATATTGCGTCAATTTCGGTCCTAGAGTCAAACCGGTGCACTTTTCTACATAAATTTGCTACTTGTTCTTCTCAAGTGCTCAGATCTTTTCTACGTCTTACGGTTCGTGAGAAAAAATTCCAATTGGAGGTCTACATGTCTTGCAAAATTCGTGAAAATAAAAACTTTGTATTTCGTTCCAAATTTAATTTATTTCGATTAAACCTGACGTACTGATTCAAAAAAGATATACATACCCCTATGAGAAAATGCACCGTTTGGCCGGAAAATGGAAAAAACTGAAAATTTTTAATTCGATTTTTCCATTATTTTTGCCAAACTGTGGGTAGGGGATAGAAAAAAAACACATATTTGGAATAAGTTAGACCTAGTGTATATATTAACATTAAAAAAACAATTTCCTAAAATTGGAATTTGCCCAAAAATGTTTAAAGGGGGTACCCTTGGATTTTTTTCAAAAATTCAATAATCGGCCATATTGGCGTCAATTTCGGTCCTAGAGTCAAACCGGTGCACTTTTCCTACATAAAATTTGCTACTTGTTCTTCTCAAGTGCTCAGATCTTTTCTACGTCTTACGGTTCGTGAGAAAAAATTCCAATTGGAGGTCTACATGTCTTGCAAATTTCGTGGAAAATAAAAACTTTGTATTTCGTTCCAAATTTAATTTATTTCGATTAAGCCTGACGTACTGATTCAAATAGATATACATACCCCTATGAGAAAATGCACCGTTTGGCCGGAAAATGGAAAAAACTGAAAATTTTTAATTCGATTTTTCCATTATTTTGCCAAACTGTAGGTAGGGATAGAAAAAAAAACACATATTTGGAATAAGTTAGACCTAGTGTATATATTAACATTTAAAAAACAATTTCCTAAAATTGGAATTTGCCCAAAAATGTTTAAAGGGGGTACCCTTGGATTTTTTCAAAATTCAATAATCGGCATATTGGCGTCAATTTCGGTCCTAGAGTCAAACCGGTGCACTTTTCCTACATAAAATTTGCTACTTGTTCTTCTCAAGTGCTCAGATTTTTTCTACGTCTTACGGTTCGTGAGAAAAAATTCCAATTGGAGGTCTACATGTCTTGCAATTTCGTGAAAATAAAAACTTTGTATTTCGTTCCAAATTTAATTTATTTCGATTAAGCCTGACGTACTGATTCAAAAAAGATATACATACCCTTATGAGAAAATGCACCGTTTGGCCGGAAAATGGAAAAAACTATAATTTTTTGTAATATTTGTTCATTTCTTAAACATCCTTTAACCGGACATATTGGCGTCAATTTCGGTCCTAGAGTCAAATTGGTGCACTTTTCTTACATAAAATTTGCTACTTGTTCTTCTCAAGTTCTCAGATCTTTTCTACGTCTTACGGTTCGTGAGAAAAAATTCCAATTGGAGGTCTACATGTCTTGCAAATTTCGTGAAAATAAAAACTTTGTATTTCGTTCCAAATTTAATTTATTTCGATTAAACCTGACGTACTGATTCAAAAAAGATATACATACCCCTATGAGAAAATGCACCGTTTGGCCGGAAAATGGAAAAAACTGAAAATTTTTAATTTGATTTTTCCATTATTTTTGCCAAACTGTGGGTAGGGGATAGAAAAAAAACACATATTTGGAATAAGTTAGACCTAGTGTATATATTAACATTAAAAAAACAATTTCCTAAAATTGGAATTTGCCCAAAAATGTTTAAAGGGGGTACCCTTGGATTTTTTTCAAAATTCAATAATCGGGCATATTGGCGTCAATTTCGGTCCTAGAGTCAAACCGGTGCACTTTTCCTACATAAAATTTGCTACTTGTTCTTCTCAAGTGCTCAGATCTTTTCTACGTCTTACGGTTCGTGAGAAAAAATTCCAATTGGAGGTCTACATGTCTTGCAAATTTCGTGAAAATAAAAACTTTGTATTTTGTTCCAAATTTAATTTATTTCGATTAAGCCTGACGTACTGATTCAAAAAAGATATACATACCCCTATGAGAAAATGCACCGTTTGGCCGGAAAATGGAAAAAACTGAAAATTTTTAATTCGATTTTTCCATTATTTTTGCCAAACTGTGGGTAGGGGATAGAAAAAAAACACATATTTGGAATAAGTTAGACCTAGTGTATATATTAACATTAAAAAAACAATTTCCTAAAATTGGAATTTGCCCAAAAATGTTTAAAGGGGGTACCCTTGGATTTTTTTCAAAATTCAATAATCGGGCATATTGGCGTCAATTTCGGTCCTAGAGTCAAACCGGTGCACTTTTCCTACATAAAATTTGCTACTTGTTCTTCTCAAGTGCTCAGATTTTTTCTATGTCTTACGGTTCGTGAGAAAAAATTCCAATTGGAGGTCTACATGTCTTGCAAATTTCGTGAGAATAAAAACTTTGTATTTCGTTCCAAATTTAATTTATTTCGATTAAGCCTGACGTACTGATTCAAAAAAGATATACATACCCCTATGAGAAAATGCACTGTTTGGCCGGAAAATGGAAAAAACTATAATTTTTTGTAATATTTGTTCATCATTTAAACATCCTTTAATCGGATATATTGGCGTCAATTCCGGTCCTAGAGTCAAACCGGTGCACATTTCTTACATAAAATTTGCTACTTGTTCTTCTCAAGTGCTCAGATTTTTTCTACGTCTTACGGTTCGTGAGAAAAAATTCCAATTGGAGGTCTACATGTCTTGCAAATTTTGTGAAAATAAAAACTTTGTATTTCGTTCCAAATTTAATTTATTTCGATTAAACCTGACGTACTGATTCAAAAAAGATATACATACCCCTATGAGAAAATGCACCGTTTGGCCGGAAAATGGAAAAAACTGAAAATTTTTAATTCGATTTTTCCATTATTTTTGCCAAACTGTGGGTAGGGGATAGAAAAAAAAACACATATTTGGAATAAGTTAGACCTAGTGTATATATTAACATTAAAAAAACAATTTCCTAAAATTGGAATTTGCCCAAAAATGTTTAAAGGGGGTACCCTTGGATTTTTTTCAAAATTCAATAATCGGGCATATTGGCGTCAATTTCGGTCCTAGAGTCAAACCGGTGCACTTTTCCTACATAAAATTTGCTACTTGTTCTTCTCAAGTGCTCAGATCTTTTCTACGTCTTACGGTTCGTGAGAAAAAATTCCAATTGGAGGTCTACATGTCTTGCAAATTTCGTGAAAATAAAAACTTTGTATTTCGTTCCAAATTTAATTTATTTCGATTAAGCCTGACGTACTAATTCAAAAAAGATATACATACCCCTATGAGAAAATGCACCGTTTGGCCGGAAAATGGAAAAAACTGAAAATTTTTAATTCGATTTTTCCATTATTTTTGCCAAACTGTGGGTAGGGGATAGAAAAAAACACATATTTGGAATAAGTTAGACCTAGTGTATATATTAACATTAAAGAAACAATTTCCTAAAATTGGAATTTACCCAAAAATGTTTAAAGGGGGTACCCTTGGATTTTTTTCAAAATTCAATAATCGGGCATATTGGCGTCAATTTTGGTCCTAGAGTCAAACCGGTGCACTTTTCCTACATAAAATTTGCTACTTGTTCTTCTCAAGTGCTCAGATCTTTTCTACGTCTTACGGTTCGTGAGAAAAAATTCCAATTGGAGGTCTACATGTCTTGCAAATTTCGTGAAAATAAAAACTTTGTATTTCGTTCCAAATTTAATTTATTTCGATTAAGCCTGACGTACTAATTCAAAAAAGATATACATACCCCTATGAGAAAATGCACCGTTTGGCCGGAAAATGGAAAAAACTGAAAATTTTTAATTCGATTTTTCCATTATTTTTGCCAAACTGTGGGTAGGGGATAGAAAAAAAACACATATTTGGAATAAGTTAGACCTAGTGTATATATTAACATTAAAAAAACAATTTCCTAAAATTGGAATTTACCCAAAAATGTTTAAAGGGGGTACCCTTGGATTTTTTTCAAAATTCAATAATCGGGCATATTGGCGTCAATTTCGGTCCTAGAGTCAAACCGGTGCACTTTTCCTACATAAAATTTGCTACTTGTTCTTCTCAAGTGCTCAGATCTTTTCTACGTCTTACGGTTCGTGAGAAAAAATTCCAATTGGAGGTCTACATGTCTTGCAAATTTCGTGAAAATAAAAACTTTGTATTTCGTTCCAAATTTAATTTATTTCGATTAAACCTGACGTACTGATTCAAAAAAGATATACATACCCCTATGAGAAAATGCACCGTTTGGCCGGAAAATGGAAAAAACTGAAAATTTTTAATTCGATTTTTCCATTATTTTTGCCAAACTGTGGGTAGGGGATAGAAAAAAAACACATATTTGGAATAAGTTAGACCTAGTGTATATATTAACATTAAAAAAACAATTTCCTAAAATTGGAATTTGCCCAAAAATGTTTAAAGGGGGTACCCTTGGATTTTTTTCAAAATTCAATAATCGGGCATATTGGCGTCAATTTCGGTCCTAGAGTCAAACCGGTGCACTTTTCCTACATAAAATTTGCTACTTGTTCTTCTCAAGTGCTCAGATTTTTTCTACGTCTTACGGTTCGTGAGAAAAAATTCCAATTTTAGGTCTACATGTCTTGCAAATTTCGTGAAAATAAAAACTTTGTATTTCGTTCCAAATTTAATTTATTTCGATTAAGCCTGACGTACTGATTCAAAAAAGATATACATACCCTTATGAGAAAATGCACCGTTTGGCCGGAAAATGGAAAAAACTATAATTTTTTGTAATATTTGTTCATTTCTTAAACATCCTTTAACCGGACATATTGGCGTCAATTTCGGTCCTAGAGTCAAATTGGTGCACTTTTCTTACATAAAATTTGCTACTTGTTCTTCTCAAGTTCTCAGATCTTTTCTACGTCTTACGGTTCGTGAGAAAAAATTCCAATTGGAGGTCTACATGTCTTGCAAATTTCGTGAAAATAAAAACTTTGTATTTCGTTCCAAATTTAATTTATTTCGATTAATCCTGACGTACTGATTCAAAAAAGATATACATACCCCTATGAGAAAATGCACCGTTTGGCCGGAAAATGGAAAAAACTGAAAATTTTTAATTCGATTTTTCCATTATTTTTGCCAAACTGTGGGTAGGGGATAGAAAAAAAACACATATTTGGAATAAGTTAGACCTAGTGTATATATTAACATTAAAAAAACAATTTCCTAAAATTGGAATTTGCCCAAAAATGTTTAAAGGGGGTACCCTTGGATTTTTTTCAAAATTCAATAATCGCGCATATTGGCGTCAATTTCGGTCCTAGAGTCAAACCGGTGCACTTTTCCTACATAAAATTTGCTACTTGTTCTTCTCAAGTGCTCAGATCTTTTCTACGTCTTACGGTTCGTGAGAAAAAATTCCAATTGGAGGTCTACATGTCTTGCAAATTTCGTGAAAATAAAAACTTTGTATTTCGTTCCAAATTTAATTTATTTCGATTAAGCCTGACGTACTGATTCAAAAAAGATATACATACCCCTATGAGAAAATGCACCGTTTGGCCGGAAAATGGAAAAAACTGAAAATTTTTAATTCGATTTTTCCATTATTTTTGCCAAACTGTGGGTAGGGGATAGAAAAAAAACACATATTTGGAATAAGTTAGACCTAGTGTATATATTAACATTAAAAAAACAATTTCCTAAAATTGGAATTTACCCAAAAATGTTTAAAGGGGGTACCCTTGGATTTTTTTCAAAATTCAATAATCGGGCATATTGGCGTCAATTTCGGTCCTAGAGTCAAACCGGTGCACTTTTCCTACATAAAATTTGCTACTTGTTCTTCTCAAGTGCTCAGATCTTTTCTACGTCTTACGGTTCGTGAGAAAAAATTCCAATTGGAGGTCTACATGTCTTGCAAATTTCGTGAAAATAAAAACTTTGTATTTCGTTCCAAATTTAATTTATTTCGATTAAACCTGACGTACTGATTCAAAAAAGATATACATACCCCTATGAGAAAATGCACCGTTTGGCCGGAAAATGGAAAAAACTGAAAATTTTTAATTCGATTTTTCCATTATTTTTGCCAAACTGTGGGTAGGGGATAGAAAAAAAACACATATTTGGAATAAGTTAGACCTAGTGTATATATTAACATTAAAAAAACAATTTCCTAAAATTGGAATTTGCCCAAAAATGTTTAAAGGGGGTACCCTTGGATTTTTTTCAAAATTCAATAATCGGGCATATTGGCGTCAATTTCGGTCCTAGAGTCAAACCGGTGCACTTTTCCTACATAAAATTTGCTACTTGTTCTTCTCAAGTGCTCAGATCTTTTCTACGTCTTACGGTTCGTGAGAAAAAATTCCAATTGGAGGTCTACATGTCTTGCAAATTTCGTGAAAATAAAAACTTTGTATTTCGTTCCAAATTTAATTTATTTCGATTAAGCCTGACGTACTGATTCAAAAAAGATATACATACCCCTATGAGAAAATGCACCGTTTGGCCGGAAAATGGAAAAAACTGAAAATTTTTAATTCGATTTTTCCATTATTTTTGCCAAACTGTGGGTAGGGGATAGAAAAAAAACACATATTTGGAATAAGTTAGACCTAGTGTATATATTAACATTAAAAAAACAATTTCCTAAAATTGGAATTTGCCCAAAAATGTTTAAAGGGGGTACCCTTGGATTTTTTTCAAAATTCAATAATCGGGCATATTGGCGTCAATTTCGGTCCTAGAGTCAAACCGGTGCACTTTTCCTACATAAAATTTGCTACTTGTTCTTCTCAAGTGCTCAGATTTTTTCTACGTCCTACGGTTCGTGAGAAAAAATTCCAATTGGAGGTCTACATGTCTTGCAAATTTCGTGAAAATAAAAACTTTGTATTTCGTTCCAAATTTAATTTATTTCGATTAAGCCTGACGTACTGATTCAAAAAAGATATACATACCCTTATGAGAAAATGCACCGTTTGGCCGGAAAATGGAAAAAACTATAATTTTTTGTAATATTTGTTCATTTCTTAAACATCCTTTAACCGGACATATTGGCGTCAATTTCGGTCCTAGAGTCAAACCGGTGCACTTTTCCTACATAAAATTTGCTACTTGTTCTTCTCAAGTGCTCAGATCTTTTCTACGTCTTACGGTTCGTGAGAAAAAATTCCAATTGGAGGTCTACATGTCTTGCAAATTTCGTGAAAATAAAAACTTTGTATTTCGTTCCAAATTTAATTTATTTCGATTAAGCCTGACGTACTGATTCAAAAAAGATATACATACCCCTATGAGAAAATGCACCGTTTGGCCGGAAAATGGAAAAAACTGAAAATTTTTAATTCGATTTTTCCATTATTTTTGCCAAACTGTGGGTAGGGGATAGAAAAAAAACACATATTTGGAATAAGTTAGACCTAGTGTATATATTAACATTAAAAAAACAATTTCCTAAAATTGGAATTTGCCCAAAAATGTTTAAAGGGGGTACCCTTGGATTTTTTTCAAAATTCAATAATCGGGCATATTGGCGTCAATTTCGGTCCTAGAGTCAAACCGGTGCACTTTTCCTACATAAAATTTGCTACTTGTTCTTCTCAAGTGCTCAGATTTTTTCTACGTCTTACGGTTCGTGAGAAAAAATTCCAATTGGAGGTCTACATGTCTTGCAAATTTCGTGAGAATAAAAACTTTGTATTTCGTTCCAAATTTAATTTATTTCGATTAAGCCTGACGTACTGATTCAAAAAAGATATACATACCCCTATGAGAAAATGCACTGTTTGGCCGGAAAATGGAAAAAACTGAAAATTTTTAATTCGATTTTTCCATTATTTTTGCCAAACTGTGGGTAGGGGATAGAAAAAAAACACATATTTGGAATAAGTTAGACCTAGTGTATATATTAACATTAAAAAAACAATTTCCTAAAATTGGAATTTACCCAAAAATGTTTAAAGGGGGTACCCTTGGATTTTTTTCAAAATTCAATAATCGGGCATATTGGCGTCAATTTCGGTCCTAGAGTCAAACCGGTGCACTTTTCCTACATAAAATTTGCTACTTGTTCTTCTCAAGTGCTCAGATCTTTTCTACGTCTTACGGTTCGTGAGAAAAAATTCCAATTGGAGGTCTACATGTCTTGCAAATTTCGTGAAAATAAAAACTTTGTATTTCGTTCCAAATTTAATTTATTTCGATTAAACCTGACGTACTGATTCAAAAAAGATATACATACCCCTATGAGAAAATGCACCGTTTGGCCGGAAAATGGAAAAAACTGAAAATTTTTAATTCGATTTTTCCATTATTTTTGCCAAACTGTGGGTAGGGGATAGAAAAAAAACACATATTTGGAATAAGTTAGACCTAGTGTATATATTAACATTAAAAAAACAATTTCCTAAAATTGGAATTTGCCCAAAAATGTTTAAAGGGGGTACCCTTGGATTTTTTTCAAAATTCAATAATCGGGCATATTGGCGTCAATTTCGGTCCTAGAGTCAAACCGGTGCACTTTTCCTACATAAAATTTGCTACTTGTTCTTCTCAAGTGCTCAGATTTTTTCTACGTCTTACGGTTCGTGAGAAAAAATTCCAATTTTAGGTCTACATGTCTTGCAAATTTCGTGAAAATAAAAACTTTGTATTTCGTTCCAAATTTAATTTATTTCGATTAAGCCTGACGTACTGATTCAAAAAAGATATACATACCCTTATGAGAAAATGCACCGTTTGGCCGGAAAATGGAAAAAACTATAATTTTTTGTAATATTTGTTCATTTCTTAAACATCCTTTAACCGGACATATTGGCGTCAATTTCGGTCCTAGAGTCAAATTGGTGCACTTTTCTTACATAAAATTTGCTACTTGTTCTTCTCAAGTTCTCAGATCTTTTCTACGTCTTACGGTTCGTGAGAAAAAATTCCAATTGGAGGTCTACATGTCTTGCAAATTTCGTGAAAATAAAAACTTTGTATTTCGTTCCAAATTTAATTTATTTCGATTAATCCTGACGTACTGATTCAAAAAAGATATACATACCCCTATGAGAAAATGCACCGTTTGGCCGGAAAATGGAAAAAACTGAAAATTTTTAATTCGATTTTTCCATTATTTTTGCCAAACTGTGGGTAGGGGATAGAAAAAAAAACACATATTTGGAATAAGTTAGACCTAGTGTATATATTAACATTAAAAAAACAATTTCCTAAAATTGGAATTTGCCCAAAAATGTTTAAAGGGGGTACCCTTGGATTTTTTTCAAAATTCAATAATCGCGCATATTGGCGTCAATTTCGGTCCTAGAGTCAAACCGGTGCACTTTTCCTACATAAAATTTGCTACTTGTTCTTCTCAAGTGCTCAGATCTTTTCTACGTCTTACGGTTCGTGAGAAAAAATTCCAATTGGAGGTCTACATGTCTTGCAAATTTCGTGAAAATAAAAACTTTGTATTTCGTTCCAAATTTAATTTATTTCGATTAAGCCTGACGTACTGATTCAAAAAAGATATACATACCCCTATGAGAAAATGCACCGTTTGGCCGGAAAATGGAAAAAACTGAAAATTTTTAATTCGATTTTTCCATTATTTTTGCCAAACTGTGGGTAGGGGATAGAAAAAAAACACATATTTGGAATAAGTTAGACCTAGTGTATATATTAACATTAAAAAAACAATTTCCTAAAATTGGAATTTGCCCAAAAATGTTTAAAGGGGGTACCCTTGGATTTTTTTCAAAATTCAATAATCGGGCATATTGGCGTCAATTTCGGTCCTAGAGTCAAACCGGTGCACTTTTCCTACATAAAATTTGCTACTTGTTCTTCTCAAGTGCTCAGATTTTTTCTACGTCTTACGGTTCGTGAGAAAAAATTCCAATTGGAGGTCTACATGTCTTGCAAATTTCGTGAGAATAAAAACTTTGTATTTCGTTCCAAATTTAATTTATTTCGATTAAGCCTGACGTACTGATTCAAAAAAGATATACATACCCCTATGAGAAAATGCACTGTTTGGCCGGAAAATGGAAAAAACTATAATTTTTTGTAATATTTGTTCATCATTTAAACATCCTTTAATCGGATATATTGGCGTCAATTCCGGTCCTAGAGTCAATATGGTGCACATTTCTTACATAAAATTTGCTACTTGTTCTTCTCAAGTGCTCAGATTTTTTCTACGTCTTACGGTTCGTGAGAAAAAATTCCAATTGGAGGTCTACATGTCTTGCAAATTTTGTGAAAATAAAAACTTTGTATTTCGTTCCAAATTTAATTTATTTCGATTAAACCTGACGTACTGATTCAAAAAAGATATACATACCCCTATGAGAAAATGCACCGTTTGGCCGGAAAATGGAAAAAACTGAAAATTTTTAATTCGATTTTTCCATTATTTTTGCCAAACTGTGGGTAGGGGATAGAAAAAAAAAACACATATTTGGAATAAGTTAGACCTAGTGTATATATTAACATTAAAAAAACAATTTCCTAAAATTGGAATTTGCCCAAAAATGTTTAAAGGGGGTACCCTTGGATTTTTTTCAAAATTCAATAATCGCGCATATTGGCGTCAATTTCGGTCCTAGAGTCAAACCGGTGCACTTTTCCTACATAAAATTTGCTACTTGTTCTTCTCAAGTGCTCAGATCTTTTCTACGTCTTACGGTTCGTGAGAAAAAATTCCAATTGGAGGTCTACATGTCTTGCAAATTTCGTGAAAATAAAAACTTTGTATTTCGTTCCAAATTTAATTTATTTCGATTAAGCCTGACGTACTGATTCAAAAAAGATATACATACCCCTATGAGAAAATGCACCGTTTGGCCGGAAAATGGAAAAAACTGAAAATTTTTAATTCGATTTTTCCATTATTTTTGCCAAACTGTGGGTAGGGGATAGAAAAAAAACACATATTTGGAATAAGTTAGACCTAGTGTATATATTAACATTAAAAAAACAATTTCCTAAAATTGAATTTACCCAAAAATGTTTAAAGGGGGTACCCTTGGATTTTTTTCAAAATTCAATAATCGGGCATATTGGCGTCAATTTCGGTCCTAGAGTCAAACCGGTGCACTTTTCCTACATAAAATTTGCTACTTGTTCTTCTCAAGTGCTCAGATCTTTTCTACGTCTTACGGTTCGTGAGAAAAAATTCCAATTGGAGGTCTACATGTCTTGCAAATTTCGTGAAAATAAAAACTTTGTATTTCGTTCCAAATTTAATTTATTTCGATTAAACCTGACGTACTGATTCAAAAAAGATATACATACCCCTATGAGAAAATGCACCGTTTGGCCGGAAAATGGAAAAAACTGAAAATTTTTAATTCGATTTTTCCATTATTTTTGCCAAACTGTGGGTAGGGGATAGAAAAAAAACACATATTTGGAATAAGTTAGACCTAGTGTATATATTAACATTAAAAAAACAATTTCCTAAAATTGGAATTTGCCCAAAAATGTTTAAAGGGGGTACCCTTGGATTTTTTTCAAAATTCAATAATCGGGCATATTGGCGTCAATTTCGGTCCTAGAGTCAAACCGGTGCACTTTTCCTACATAAAATTTGCTACTTGTTCTTCTCAAGTGCTCAGATCTTTTCTACGTCTTACGGTTCGTGAGAAAAAATTCCAATTGGAGGTCTACATGTCTTGCAAATTTCGTGAAAATAAAAACTTTGTATTTCGTTCCAAATTTAATTTATTTCGATTAAGCCTGACGTACTGATTCAAAAAAGATATACATACCCCTATGAGAAAATGCACCGTTTGGCCGGAAAATGGAAAAAACTGAAAATTTTTAATTCGATTTTTCCATTATTTTTGCCAAACTGTGGGTAGGGGATAGAAAAAAAACACATATTTGGAATAAGTTAGACCTAGTGTATATATTAACATTAAAAAAACAATTTCCTAAAATTGGAATTTGCCCAAAAATCTTTAAAGGGGGTACCCTTGGATTTTTTTCAAAATTCAATAATCGGGCATATTGGCGTCAATTTCGGTCCTAGAGTCAAACCGGTGCACTTTTCCTACATAAAATTTGCTACTTGTTCTTCTCAAGTGCTCAGATTTTTTCTACGTCTTACGGTTCGTGAGAAAAAATTCCAATTGGAGGTCTACATGTCTTGCAAATTTCGTGAAAATAAAAACTTTGTATTTCGTTCCAAATTTAATTTATTTCGATTAAGCCTGACGTACTGATTCAAAAAAGATATACATACCCTTATGAGAAAATGCACCGTTTGGCCGGAAAATGGAAAAAACTATAATTTTTTGTAATATTTGTTCATTTCTTAAACAACCTTTAACCGGACATATTGGCGTCAATTTCGGTCCTAGAGTCAAATTGGTGCACTTTTCTTACATAAAATTTGCTACTTGTTCTTCTCAAGTTCTCAGATCTTTTCTACGTCTTACGGTTCGTGAGAAAAAATTCCAATTGGAGGTCTACATGTCTTGCAAATTTCGTGAAAATAAAAACTTTGTATTTCGTTCCAAATTTAATTTATTTCGATTAAACCTGACGTACTGATTCAAAAAAGATATACATACCCCTATGAGAAAATGCACCGTTTGGCCGGAAAATGGAAAAAACTGAAAATTTTTAATTTGATTTTTCCATTATTTTTGCCAAACTGTGGGTAGGGGATAGAAAAAAAACACATATTTGGAATAAGTTAGACCTAGTGTATATATTAACATTAAAAAAACAATTTCCTAAAATTGGAATTTGCCCAAAAATGTTTAAAGGGGGTACCCTTGGATTTTTTTCAAAATTCAATAATCGGGCATATTGGCGTCAATTTCGGTCCTAGAGTCAAACCGGTGCACTTTTCCTACATAAAATTTGCTACTTGTTCTTCTCAAGTGCTCAGATCTTTTCTACGTCTTACGGTTCGTGAAAAAAAATTCCAATTGGAGGTCTACATGTCTTGCAAATTTCGTGAAAATAAAAACTTTGTATTTCGTTCCAAATTTAATTTATTTCGATTAAGCCTGACGTACTGATTCAAAAAAGATATACATACCCCTATGAGAAAATGCACCGTTTGGCCGGAAAATGGAAAAAACTGAAAATTTTTAATTCGATTTTTCCATTATTTTTGCCAAACTGTGGGTAGGGGATAGAAAAAAAACACATATTTGGAATAAGTTAGACCTAGTGTATATATTAACATTAAAAAAACAATTTCCTAAAATTGGAATTTGCCCAAAAATGTTTAAAGGGGGTACCCTTGGATTTTTTTCAAAATTCAATAATCGGGCATATTGGCGTCAATTTCGGTCCTAGAGTCAAACCGGTGCACTTTTCCTACATAAAATTTGCTACTTGTTCTTCTCAAGTGCTCAGATTTTTTCTACGTCTTACGGTTCGTGAGAAAAAATTCCAATTGGAGGTCTACATGTCTTGCAAATTTCGTGAGAATAAAAACTTTGTATTTCGTTCCAAATTTAATTTATTTCGATTAAGCCTGACGTACTGATTCAAAAAAGATATACATACCCCTATGAGAAAATGCACCGTTTGGCCGGAAAATGGAAAAAACTGAAAATTTTTAATTCGATTTTTCCATTATTTTTGCCAAACTGTGGGTAGGGGATAGAAAAAAACACATATTTGGAATAAGTTAGACCTAGTGTATATATTAACATTAAAGAAACAATTTCCTAAAATTGGAATTTACCCAAAAATGTTTAAAGGGGGTACCCTTGGATTTTTTTCAAAATTCAATAATCGGGCATATTGGCGTCAATTTTGGTCCTAGAGTCAAACCGGTGCACTTTTCCTACATAAAATTTGCTACTTGTTCTTCTCAAGTGCTCAGATCTTTTCTACGTCTTACGGTTCGTGAGAAAAAATTCCAATTGGAGGTCTACATGTCTTGCAAATTTCGTGAAAATAAAAACTTTGTATTTCGTTCCAAATTTAATTTATTTCGATTAAGCCTGACGTACTAATTCAAAAAAGATATACATACCCCTATGAGAAAATGCACCGTTTGGCCGGAAAATGGAAAAAACTGAAAATTTTTAATTCGATTTTTCCATTATTTTTGCCAAACTGTGGGTAGGGGATAGAAAAAAAACACATATTTGGAATAAGTTAGACCTAGTGTATATATTAACATTAAAAAAACAATTTCCTAAAATTGGAATTTACCCAAAAATGTTTAAAGGGGGTACCCTTGGATTTTTTTCAAAATTCAATAATCGGGCATATTGGCGTCAATTTCGGTCCTAGAGTCAAACCGGTGCACTTTTCCTACATAAAATTTGCTACTTGTTCTTCTCAAGTGCTCAGATCTTTTCTACGTCTTACGGTTCGTGAGAAAAAATTCCAATTGGAGGTCTACATGTCTTGCAAATTTCGTGAAAATAAAAACTTTGTATTTCGTTCCAAATTTAATTTATTTCGATTAAACCTGACGTACTGATTCAAAAAAGATATACATACACCTATGAGAAAATGCACCGTTTGGCCGGAAAATGGAAAAAACTGAAAATTTTTAATTCGATTTTTCCATTATTTTTGCCAAACTGTGGGTAGGGGATAGAAAAAAAACACATATTTGGAATAAGTTAGACCTAGTGTATATATTAACATTAAAAAAACAATTTCCTAAAATTGGAATTTGCCCAAAAATGTTTAAAGGGGGTACCCTTGGATTTTTTTCAAAATTCAATAATCGGGCATATTGGCGTCAATTTCGGTCCTAGAGTCAAACCGGTGCACTTTTCCTACATAAAATTTGCTACTTGTTCTTCTCAAGTGCTCAGATTTTTTCTACGTCTTACGGTTCGTGAGAAAAAATTCCAATTTTAGGTCTACATGTCTTGCAAATTTCGTGAAAATAAAAACTTTGTATTTCGTTCCAAATTTAATTTATTTCGATTAAGCCTGACGTACTGATTCAAAAAAGATATACATACCCTTATGAGAAAATGCACCGTTTGGCCGGAAAATGGAAAAAACTATAATTTTTTGTAATATTTGTTCATTTCTTAAACATCCTTTAACCGGACATATTGGCGTCAATTTCGGTCCTAGAGTCAAATTGGTGCACTTTTCTTACATAAAATTTGCTACTTGTTCTTCTCAAGTTCTCAGATCTTTTCTACGTCTTACGGTTCGTGAGAAAAAATTCCAATTGGAGGTCTACATGTCTTGCAAATTTCGTGAAAATAAAAACTTTGTATTTCGTTCCAAATTTAATTTATTTCGATTAAACTTGACGTACTGATTCAAAAAAGATATACATACCCCTATGAGAAAATGCACCGTTTGGCCGGAAAATGGAAAAAACTGAAAATTTTTAATTCGATTTTTCCATTATTTTTGCCAAACTGTGGGTAGGGGATAGAAAAAAAAACACATATTTGGAATAAGTTAGACCTAGTGTATATATTAACATTAAAAAAACAATTTCCTAAAATTGGAATTTGCCCAAAAATGTTTAAAGGGGGTACCCTTGGATTTTTTTCAAAATTCAATAATCGCGCATATTGGCGTCAATTTCGGTCCTAGAGTCAAACCGGTGCACTTTTCCTACATAAAATTTGCTACTTGTTCTTCTCAAGTGCTCAGATCTTTTCTACGTCTTACGGTTCGTGAGAAAAAATTCCAATTGGAGGTCTACATGTCTTGCAAATTTCGTGAAAATAAAAACTTTGTATTTCGTTCCAAATTTAATTTATTTCGATTAAGCCTGACGTACTGATTCAAAAAAGATATACATACCCCTATGAGAAAATGCACCGTTTGGCCGGAAAATGGAAAAAACTGAAAATTTTTAATTCGATTTTTCCATTATTTTTGCCAAACTGTGGGTAGGGGATAGAAAAAAAACACATATTTGGAATAAGTTAGACCTAGTGTATATATTAACATTAAAAAAACAATTTCCTAAAATTGGAATTTACCCAAAAATGTTTAAAGGGGGTACCCTTGGATTTTTTTCAAAATTCAATAATCGGGCATATTGGCGTCAATTTCGGTCCTAGAGTCAAACCGGTGCACTTTTCCTACATAAAATTTGCTACTTGTTCTTCTCAAGTGCTCAGATCTTTTCTACGTCTTACGGTTCGTGAGAAAAAATTCCAATTGGAGGTCTACATGTCTTGCAAATTTCGTGAAAATAAAAACTTTGTATTTCGTTCCAAATTTAATTTATTTCGATTAAACCTGACGTACTGATTCAAAAAAGATATACATACCCCTATGAGAAAATGCACCGTTTGGCCGGAAAATGGAAAAAACTGAAAATTTTTAATTCGATTTTTCCATTATTTTTGCCAAACTGTGGGTAGGGGATAGAAAAAAAACACATATTTGGAATAAGTTAGACCTAGTGTATATATTAACATTAAAAAAACAATTTCCTAAAATTGGAATTTGCCCAAAAATGTTTAAAGGGGGTACCCTTGGATTTTTTTCAAAATTCAATAATCGGGCATATTGGCGTCAATTTCGGTCCTAGAGTCAAACCGGTGCACTTTTCCTACATAAAATTTGCTACTTGTTCTTCTCAAGTGCTCAGATCTTTTCTACGTCTTACGGTTCGTGAGAAAAAATTCCAATTGGAGGTCTACATGTCTTCCAAATTTCGTGAAAATAAAAACTTTGTATTTCGTTCCAAATTTAATTTATTTCGATTAAGCCTGACGTACTGATTCAAAAAAGATATACATACCCCTATGAGAAAATGCACCGTTTGGCCGGAAAATGGAAAAAACTGAAAATTTTTAATTCGATTTTTCCATTATTTTTGCCAAACTGTGGGTAGGGGATAGAAAAAAAACACATATTTGGAATAAGTTAGACCTAGTGTATATATTAACATTAAAAAAACAATTTCCTAAAATTGGAATTTACCCAAAAATGTTTAAAGGGGGTACCCTTGGATTTTTTTCAAAATTCAATAATCGGGCATATTGGCGTCAATTTCGGTCCTAGAGTCAAACCGGTGCACTTTTCCTACATAAAATTTGCTACTTGTTCTTCTCAAGTGCTCAGATCTTTTCTACGTCTTACGGTTCGTGAGAAAAAATTCCAATTGGAGGTCTACATGTCTTGCAAATTTCGTGAAAATAAAAACTTTGTATTTCGTTCCAAATTTAATTTATTTCGATTAAGCCTGACGTACTGATTCAAAAAAGATATACATACTCCTATGAGAAAATGCACCGTTTGGCCGGAAAATGGAAAAAACTGAAAATTTTTAATTCGATTTTTCCATTATTTTTGCCAAACTGTGGGTAGGGGATAGAAAAAAAAACACATATTTGGAATAAGTTAGACCTAGTGTATATATTAACATTAAAAAAACAATTTCCTAAAATTGGAATTTGCCCAAAAATGTTTAAAGGGGGTACCCTTGGATTTTTTTCAAAATTCAATAATCGCGCATATTGGCGTCAATTTCGGTCCTAGAGTCAAACCGGTGCACTTTTCCTACATAAAATTTGCTACTTGTTCTTCTCAAGTGCTCAGATCTTTTCTACGTCTTACGGTTCGTGAGAAAAAATTCCAATTGGAGGTCTACATGTCTTGCAAATTTCGTGAAAATAAAAACTTTGTATTTCGTTCCAAATTTAATTTATTTCGATTAAGCCTGACGTACTGATTCAAAAAAGATATACATACCCCTATGAGAAAATGCACCGTTTGGCCGGAAAATGGAAAAAACTGAAAATTTTTAATTCGATTTTTCCATTATTTTTGCCAAACTGTGGGTAGGGGATAGAAAAAAAACACATATTTGGAATAAGTTAGACCTAGTGTATATATTAACATTAAAAAAACAATTTCCTAAAATTGGAATTTACCCAAAAATGTTTAAAGGGGGTACCCTTGGATTTTTTTCAAAATTCAATAATCGGGCATATTGGCGTCAATTTCGGTCCTAGAGTCAAACCGGTGCACTTTTCCTACATAAAATTTGCTACTTGTTCTTCTCAAGTGCTCAGATCTTTTCTACGTCTTACGGTTCGTGAGAAAAAATTCCAATTGGAGGTCTACATGTCTTGCAAATTTCGTGAAAATAAAAACTTTGTATTTCGTTCCAAATTTAATTTATTTCGATTAAACCTGACGTACTGATTCAAAAAAGATATACATACCCCTATGAGAAAATGCACCGTTTGGCCGGAAAATGGAAAAAACTGAAAATTTTTAATTCGATTTTTCCATTATTTTTGCCAAACTGTGGGTAGGGGATAGAAAAAAAACACATATTTGGAATAAGTTAGACCTAGTGTATATATTAACATTAAAAAAACAATTTCCTAAAATTGGAATTTGCCCAAAAATGTTTAAAGGGGGTACCCTTGGATTTTTTTCAAAATTCAATAATCGGGCATATTGGCGTCAATTTCGGTCCTAGAGTCAAACCGGTGCACTTTTCCTACATAAAATTTGCTACTTGTTCTTCTCAAGTGCTCAGATCTTTTCTACGTCTTACGGTTCGTGAGAAAAAATTCCAATTGGAGGTCTACATGTCTTGCAAATTTCGTGAAAATAAAAACTTTGTATTTCGTTCCAAATTTAATTTATTTCGATTAAGCCTGACGTACTGATTCAAAAAAGATATACATACCCCTATGAGAAAATGCACCGTTTGGCCGGAAAATGGAAAAAACTGAAAATTTTTAATTCGATTTTTCCATTATTTTTGCCAAACTGTGGGTAGGGGATAGAAAAAAAACACATATTTGGAATAAGTTAGACCTAGTGTATATATTAACATTAAAAAAACAATTTCCTAAAATTGGAATTTGCCCAAAAATGTTTAAAGGGGGTACCCTTGGATTTTTTTCAAAATTCAATAATCGGGCATATTGGCGTCAATTTCGGTCCTAGAGTCAAACCGGTGCACTTTTCCTACATAAAATTTGCTACTTGTTCTTCTCAAGTGCTCAGATTTTTTCTACGTCCTACGGTTCGTGAGAAAAAATTCCAATTGGAGGTCTACATGTCTTGCAAATTTCGTGAAAATAAAAACTTTGTATTTCGTTCCAAATTTAATTTATTTCGATTAAGCCTGACGTACTGATTCAAAAAAGATATACATACCCTTATGAGAAAATGCACCGTTTGGCCGGAAAATGGAAAAAACTATAATTTTTTGTAATATTTGTTCATTTCTTAAACATCCTTTAACCGGACATATTGGCGTCAATTTCGGTCCTAGAGTCAAATTGGTGCACTTTTCTTACATAAAATTTGCTACTTGTTCTTCTCAAGTTCTCAGATCTTTTCTACGTCTTACGGTTCGTGAGAAAAAATTCCAATTGGAGGTCTACATGTCTTGCAAATTTCGTGAAAATAAAAACTTTGTATTTCGTTCCAAATTTAATTTATTTCGATTAAACCTGACGTACTGATTCAAAAAAGATATACATACCCCTATGAGAAAATGCACCGTTTGGCCGGAAAATGGAAAAAACTGAAAATTTTTAATTTGATTTTTCCATTATTTTTGCCAAACTGTGGGTAGGGGATAGAAAAAAAACACATATTTGGAATAAGTTAGACCTAGTGTATATATTAACATTAAAAAAACAATTTCCTAAAATTGGAATTTGCCCAAAAATGTTTAAAGGGGGTACCCTTGGATTTTTTTCAAAATTCAATAATCGGGCATATTGGCGTCAATTTCGGTCCTAGAGTCAAACCGGTGCACTTTTCCTACATAAAATTTGCTACTTGTTCTTCTCAAGTGCTCAGATCTTTTCTACGTCTTACGGTTCGTGAGAAAAAATTCCAATTGGAGGTCTACATGTCTTGCAAATTTCGTGAAAATAAAAACTTTGTATTTCGTTCCAAATTTAATTTATTTCGATTAAGCCTGACGTATTGATTCAAAAAAGATATACATACCCCTATGAGAAAATGCACCGTTTGGCCGGAAAATGGAAAAAACTGAAAATTTTTAATTCGATTTTTCCATTATTTTTGCCAAACTGTGGGTAGGGGATAGAAAAAAAACACATATTTGGAATAAGTTAGACCTAGTGTATATATTAACATTAAAAAAACAATTTCCTAAAATTGGAATTTGCCCAAAAATGTTTAAAGGGGGTACCCTTGGATTTTTTTCAAAATTCAATAATCGGGCATATTGGCGTCAATTTCGGTCCTAGAGTCAAACCGGTGCACTTTTCCTACATAAAATTTGCTACTTGTTCTTCTCAAGTGCTCAGATTTTTTCTACGTCCTACGGTTCGTGAGAAAAAATTCCAATTGGAGGTCTACATGTCTTGCAAATTTCGTGAGAATAAAAACTTTGTATTTCGTTCCAAATTTAATTTATTTCGATTAAGCCTGACGTACTGATTCAAAAAAGATATACATACCCTTATGAGAAAATGCACCGTTTGGCCGGAAAATGGAAAAAACTATAATTTTTTGTAATATTTGTTCATTTCTTAAACATCCTTTAACCGGACATATTGGCGTCAATTTCGGTCCTAGAGTCAAATTGGTGCACTTTTCTTACATAAAATTTGCTACTTGTTCTTCTCAAGTTCTCAGATCTTTTCTACGTCTTACGGTTCGTGAGAAAAAATTCCAATTGGAGGTCTACATGTCTTGCAAATTTCGTGAAAATAAAAACTTTGTATTTCGTTCCAAATTTAATTTATTTCGATTAAACCTGACGTACTGATTCAAAAAAGATATACATACCCCTATGAGAAAATGCACCGTTTGGCCGGAAAATGGAAAAAACTGAAAATTTTTAATTTGATTTTTCCATTATTTTTGCCAAACTGTGGGTAGGGGATAGAAAAAAAAAACATATTTGGAATAAGTTAGACCTAGTGTATATATTAACATTAAAAAAACAATTTCCTAAAATTGGAATTTGCCCAAAAATGTTTAAAGGGGGTACCCTTGGATTTTTTTCAAAATTCAATAATCGGGCATATTGGCGTCAATTTCGGTCCTAGAGTCAAACCGGTGCACTTTTCCTACATAAAATTTGCTACTTGTTCTTCTCAAGTGCTCAGATCTTTTCTACGTCTTACGGTTCGTGAGAAAAAATTCCAATTGGAGGTCTACATGTCTTGCAAATTTCGTGAAAATAAAAACTTTGTATTTCGTTCCAAATTTAATTTATTTCGATTAAGCCTGACGTATTGATTCAAAAAAGATATACATACCCCTATGAGAAAATGCACCGTTTGGCCGGAAAATGGAAAAAACTGAAAATTTTTAATTCGATTTTTCCATTATTTTTGCCAAACTGTGGGTAGGGGATAGAAAAAAAACACATATTTGGAATAAGTTAGACCTAGTGTATATATTAACATTAAAAAAACAATTTCCTAAAATTGGAATTTGCCCAAAAATGTTTAAAGGGGGTACCCTTGGATTTTTTTCAAAATTCAATAATCGGGCATATTGGCGTCAATTTCGGTCCTAGAGTCAAACCGGTGCACTTTTCCTACATAAAATTTGCTACTTGTTCTTCTCAAGTGCTCAGATTTTTTCTACGTCTTACGGTTCGTGAGAAAAAATTCCAATTGGAGGTCTACATGTCTTGCAAATTTCGTGAGAATAAAAACTTTGTATTTCGTTCCAAATTTAATTTATTTCGATTAAGCCTGACGTACTGATTCAAAAAAGATATACATACCCCTATGAGAAAATGCACTGTTTGGCCGGAAAATGGAAAAAACTATAATTTTTTGTAATATTTGTTCATCATTTAAACATCCTTTAATCGGATATATTGGCGTCAATTCCGGTCCTAGAGTCAAACCGGTGCACATTTCTTACATAAAATTTGCTACTTGTTCTTCTCAAGTGCTCAGATTTTTTCTACGTCTTACGGTTCGTGAGAAAAAATTCCAATTGGAGGTCTACATGTCTTGCAAATTTTGTGAAAATAAAAACTTTGTATTTCGTTCCAAATTTAATTTATTTCGATTAAACCTGACGTACTGATTCAAAAAAGATATACATACCCCTATGAGAAAATGCACCGTTTGGCCGGAAAATGGAAAAAACTGAAAATTTTTAATTCGATTTTTCCATTATTTTTGCCAAACTGTGGGTAGGGGATAGAAAAAAAAAACACATATTTGGAATAAGTTAGACCTAGTGTATATATTAACATTAAAAAAACAATTTCCTAAAATTGGAATTTGCCCAAAAATGTTTAAAGGGGGTACCCTTGGATTTTTTTCAAAATTCAATAATCGCGCATATTGGCGTCAATTTCGGTCCTAGAGTCAAACCGGTGCACTTTTCCTACATAAAATTTGCTACTTGTTCTTCTCAAGTGCTCAGATCTTTTCTACGTCTTACGGTTCGTGAGAAAAAATTCCAATTGGAGGTCTACATGTCTTGCAAATTTCGTGAAAATAAAAACTTTGTATTTCGTTCCAAATTTAATTTATTTCGATTAAACCTGACGTACTGATTCAAAAAAGATATACATACCCCTATGAGAAAATGCACCGTTTGGCCGGAAAATGGAAAAAACTGAAAATTTTTAATTCGATTTTTCCATTATTTTTGCCAAACTGTGGGTAGGGGATAGAAAAAAAACACATATTTGGAATAAGTTAGACCTAGTGTATATATTAACATTAAAAAAACAATTTCCTAAAATTGGAATTTGCCCAAAAATGTTTAAAGGGGGTACCCTTGGATTTTTTTCAAAATTCAATAATCGGGCATATTGGCGTCAATTTCGGTCCTAGAGTCAAACCGGTGCACTTTTCCTACATAAAATTTGCTACTTGTTCTTCTCAAGTGCTCAGATCTTTTCTACGTCTTACGGTTCGTGAGAAAAAATTCCAATTGGAGGTCTACATGTCTTGCAAATTTCGTGAAAATAAAAACTTTGTATTTCGTTCCAAATTTAATTTATTTCGATTAAGCCTGACGTACTGATTCAAAAAAGATATACATACCCCTATGAGAAAATGCACCGTTTGGCCGGAAAATGGAAAAAACTGAAAATTTTTAATTCGATTTTTCCATTATTTTTGCCAAACTGTGGGTAGGGGATAGAAAAAAAACACATATTTGGAATAAGTTAGACCTAGTGTATATATTAACATTAAAAAAACAATTTCCTAAAATTGGAATTTGCCCAAAAATGTTTAAAGGGGGTACCCTTGGATTTTTTTCAAAATTCAATAATCGGGCATATTGGCGTCAATTTCGGTCCTAGAGTCAAACCGGTGCACTTTTCCTACATAAAATTTGCTACTTGTTCTTCTCAAGTGCTCAGATTTTTTCTACGTCTTACGGTTCGTGAGAAAAAATTCCAATTGGAGGTCTACATGTCTTGCAAATTTCGTGAAAATAAAAACTTTGTATTTCGTTCCAAATTTAATTTATTTCGATTAAGCCTGACGTACTGATTCAAAAAAGATATACATACCCTTATGAGAAAATGCACCGTTTGGCCGGAAAATGGAAAAAACTATAATTTTTTGTAATATTTGTTCATTTCTTAAACAACCTTTAACCGGACATATTGGCGTCAATTTCGGTCCTAGAGTCAAATTGGTGCACTTTTCTTACATAAAATTTGCTACTTGTTCTTCTCAAGTTCTCAGATCTTTTCTACGTCTTACGGTTCGTGAGAAAAAATTCCAATTGGAGGTCTACATGTCTTGCAAATTTCGTGAAAATAAAAACTTTGTATTTCGTTCCAAATTTAATTTATTTCGATTAAACCTGACGTACTGATTCAAAAAAGATATACATACCCCTATGAGAAAATGCACCGTTTGGCCGGAAAATGGAAAAAACTGAAAATTTTTAATTTGATTTTTCCATTATTTTTGCCAAACTGTGGGTAGGGGATAGAAAAAAAACACATATTTGGAATAAGTTAGACCTAGTGTATATATTAACATTAAAAAAACAATTTCCTAAAATTGGAATTTGCCCAAAAATGTTTAAAGGGGGTACCCTTGGATTTTTTTCAAAATTCAATAATCGGGCATATTGGCGTCAATTTCGGTCCTAGAGTCAAACCGGTGCACTTTTCCTACATAAAATTTGCTACTTGTTCTTCTCAAGTGCTCAGATCTTTTCTACGTCTTACGGTTCGTGAAAAAAAATTCCAATTGGAGGTCTACATGTCTTGCAAATTTCGTGAAAATAAAAACTTTGTATTTCGTTCCAAATTTAATTTATTTCGATTAAGCCTGACGTACTGATTCAAAAAAGATATACATACCCCTATGAGAAAATGCACCGTTTGGCCGGAAAATGGAAAAAACTGAAAATTTTTAATTCGATTTTTCCATTATTTTTGCCAAACTGTGGGTAGGGGATAGAAAAAAAACACATATTTGGAATAAGTTAGACCTAGTGTATATATTAACATTAAAAAAACAATTTCCTAAAATTGGAATTTGCCCAAAAATGTTTAAAGGGGGTACCCTTGGATTTTTTTCAAAATTCAATAATCGGGCATATTGGCGTCAATTTCGGTCCTAGAGTCAAACCGGTGCACTTTTCCTACATAAAATTTGCTACTTGTTCTTCTCAAGTGCTCAGATTTTTTCTACGTCTTACGGTTCGTGAGAAAAAATTCCAATTGGAGGTCTACATGTCTTGCAAATTTCGTGAGAATAAAAACTTTGTATTTCGTTCCAAATTTAATTTATTTCGATTAAGCCTGACGTACTGATTCAAAAAAGATATACATACCCCTATGAGAAAATGCACCGTTTGGCCGGAAAATGGAAAAAACTGAAAATTTTTAATTCGATTTTTCCATTATTTTTGCCAAACTGTGGGTAGGGGATAGAAAAAAAACACATATTTTTAATAAGTTAGACCTAGTGTATATATTAACATTAAAAAAACAATTTCCTAAAATTGGAATTTGCCCAAAAATGTTTAAAGGGGGTACCCTTGGATTTTTTTCAAAATTCAATAATCGGGCATATTGGCGTCAATTTCGGTCCTAGAGTCAAACCGGTGCACTTTTCCTACATAAAATTTGCTACTTGTTCTTCTCAAGTGCTCAGATCTTTTCTACGTCTTACGGTTCGTGAGAAAAAATTCCAATTGGAGGTCTACATGTCTTGCAAATTTCGTGAAAATAAAAACTTTGTATTTCGTTCCAAATTTAATTTATTTCGATTAAGCCTGACGTACTGATTCAAAAAAGATATACATACCCCTATGAGAAAATGCACCGTTTGGCCGGAAAATGGAAAAAACTGAAAATTTTTAATTCGATTTTTCCATTATTTTTGCCAAACTGTGGGTAGGGGATAGAAAAAAAAACACATATTTGGAATAAGTTAGACCTAGTGTATATATTAACATTAAAAAAACAATTTCCTAAAATTGGAATTTGCCCAAAAATGTTTAAAGGGGGTACCCTTGGATTTTTTTCAAAATTCAATAATCGGGCATATTGGCGTCAATTTCGGTCCTAGAGTCAAACCGGTGCACTTTTCCTACATAAAATTTGCTACTTGTTCTTCTCAAGTGCTCAGATTTTTTCTACGTCTTACGGTTCGTGAGAAAAAATTCCAATTGGAGGTCTACATGTCTTGCAAATTTCGTGAAAATAAAAACTTTGTATTTCGTTCCAAATTTAATTTATTTCGATTAAGCCTGACGTACTGATTCAAAAAAGATATACATACTCTTATGAGAAAATGCACCGTTTGGCCGGAAAATGGAAAAAACTATAATTTTTTGTAATATTTGTTCATTTCTTAAACATCCTTTAACCGGACATATTGGCGTCAATTTCGGTCCTAGAGTCAAATTGGTGCACTTTTCTTACATAAAATTTGCTACTTGTTCTTCTCAAGTTCTCAGATCTTTTCTACGTCTTACGGTTCGTGAGAAAAAATTCCAATTGGAGGTCTACATGTCTTGCAAATTTCGTGAAAATAAAAACTTTGTATTTCGTTCCAAATTTAATTTATTTCGATTAAACCTGACGTACTGATTCAAAAAAGATATACATACCCCTATGAGAAAATGCACCGTTTGGCCGGAAAATGGAAAAAACTGAAAATTTTTAATTCGATTTTTCCATTATTTTTGCCAAACTGTGGGTAGGGGATAGAAAAAAAACACATATTTGGAATAAGTTAAACCTAGTGTAGATATTAACATTAAAAAAACAATTTCCTAAAATTGGAATTTGCCCAAAAATGTTTAAAGGGGGTACCCTTGGATTTTTTTCAAAATTCAATAATCGGGCATATTGGCGTCAATTTCGGTCCTAGAGTCAAACCGGTGCACTTTTCCTACATAAAATTTGCTACTTGTTCTTCTCAAGTGCTCAGATCTTTTCTACGTCTTACGGTTCGTGAGAAAAAATTCCAATTGGAGGTCTACATGTCTTGCAAATTTCGTGAAAATAAAAACTTTGTATTTCGTTCCAAATTTAATTTATTTCGATTAAGCCTGACGTACTGATTCAAAAAAGATATACATACCCCTATGAGAAAATGCACCGTTTGGCCGGAAAATGGAAAAAACTGAAAATTTTTAATTCGATTTTTCCATTATTTTTGCCAAACTGTGGGTAGGGGATAGAAAAAAAACACATATTTGGAATAAGTTAGACCTAGTGTATATATTAACATTAAAAAAACAATTTCCTAAAATTGGAATTTGCCCAAAAATGTTTAAAGGGATTCCCTTGGATTTTTTTCAAAATTCAATAATCGGGCATATTGGCGTCAATTTCGGTCCTAGAGTCAAACCGGTGCACTTTTGCTACATAAAATTTGCTACTTGTTCTTCTCAAGTGCTCAGATTTTTTCTACGTCTTACGGTTCGTGAGAAAAAATTCCAATTGGAGGTCTACATGTCTTGCAAATTTCGTGAGAATAAAAACTTTGTATTTCGTTCCAAATTTAATTTATTTCGATTAAGCCTGACGTACTGATTCAAAAAAGATATACATACCCCTATGAGAAAATGCACCGTTTGGCCGGAAAATGGAAAAAACTGAAAATTTTTAATTCGATTTTTCCATTATTTTTGCCAAACTGTGGGTAGGGGATAGAAAAAAAACACATATTTGGAATAAGTTAGACCTAGTGTATATATTAACATTAAAAAAACAATTTCCTAAAATTGGAATTTGCCCAAAAATGTTTAAAGGGGGTACCCTTGGATTTTTTTCAAAATTCAATAATCGGGCATATTGGCGTCAATTTCGGTCCTAGAGTCAAACCGGTGCACTTTTCCTACATAAAATTTGCTACTTGTTCTTCTCAAGTGCTCAGATCTTTTCTACGTCTTACGGTTCGTGAGAAAAAATTCCAATTGGAGGTCTACATGTCTTGCAAATTTCGTGAAAATAAAAACTTTGTATTTCGTTCCAAATTTAATTTATTTCGATTAAGACTGACGTACTGATTCAAAAAAGATATACATACCCTTATGAGAAAATGCACCGTTTGGCCGGAAAATGGAAAAAACTATAATTTTTTGTAATATTTGTTCATTTCTTAAACATCCTTTAACCGGACATATTGGCGTCAATTTCGGTCCTAGAGTCAAATTGGTGCACTTTTCTTACATAAAATTTGCTACTTGTTCTTCTCAAGTTCTCAGATCTTTTCTACGTCTTACGGTTCGTGAGAAAAAATTCCAATTGGAGGTCTACATGTCTTGCAAATTTCGTGAAAATAAAAACTTTGTATTTTGTTCCAAATTTAATTTATTTCGATTAAGACTGACGTACTGATTCAAAAAAGATATACATACCCTTATGAGAAAATGCACCGTTTGGCCGGAAAATGGAAAAAACTATAATTTTTTGTAATATTTGTTCATTTCTTAAACATCCTTTAACCGGACATATTGGCGTCAATTTCGGTCCTAGAGTCAAATTGGTGCACTTTTCTTACATAAAATTTGCTACTTGTTCTTCTCAAGTTCTCAGATCTTTTCTACGTCTTACGGTTCGTGAGAAAAAATTCCAATTGGAGGTCTACATGTCTTGCAAATTTCGTGAAAATAAAAACTTTGTATTTCGTTCCAAATTTAATTTATTTCGATTAAACCTGACGTACTGATTCAAAAAAGATATACATACCCCTATGAGAAAATGCACCGTTTGGCCGGAAAATGGAAAAAACTATAATTTTTTGTAATATTTGTTCATCATTTAAACATCCTTTAATCGGATATATTGGCGTCAATTCCGGTCCTAGAGTCAAACCGGTGCACATTTCTTACATAAAATTTGCTACTTGTTCTTCTCAAGTGCTCAGATTTTTTCTACGTCTTACGGTTCGTGAGAAAAAATTCCAATTGGAGGTCTACATGTCTTGCAAATTTCGTGAAAATAAAAACTTTGTATTTCGTTCCAAATTTAATTTATTTCGATTAAGCCTGACGTACTGATTCAAAAAGATATACATACCCCTATGAGAAAATGCACCGTTTGGCCGGAAAATGGAAAAAAACTATAATTTTTTGTAATATTTGTTCATCATTTAAACATCCTTTAATCGGATATATTGGCGTCAATTTCGGTCCTAGAGTCAAACCGGTACACTTTTCTTAAATAAAATTTGCTACTTGTTCTTCTCAAGTACTCAGATTTTTTCTACGTCTTACGGTTCGTGAGAAAAAATTCCAATTGGAGGTCTACATGTCTTGCAAATTTCGTGAAAATAAAAACTTTGTATTTGGTTCCAAATTTAATTTATTTCGATTAAACCTGACGTACTGATTCAAAAAAGATATACATACCCCTATGAGAAAATGCACCGTTTGGCCGGAAAATGGAAAAAACTATAATTTTTTGTAATATTTGTTCATCATTTAAACATCCTTTAATCGGATATATTGGCGTCAATTTCGGTCCTAGAGTCAAACCGGTACACTTTTCTTAAATAAAATTTGCTACTTGTTCTTCTCAAGTACTCAGATTTTTTCTACGTCTTACGGTTCGTGAGAAAAAATTCCAATTGGAGGTCTACATGTCTTGCAAATTTCGTGAAAATAAAAACTTTGTATTTCGTTCCAAATTTAATTTATTTCGATTAAGCCTGACGTACTGATTCAAAAAAGATATACATACCCCTATGAGAAAATGCACCGTTTGGCCGGAAAATGGAAAAAACTGAAAATTTTTAATTCGATTTTTCCATTATTTTTGCCAAACTGTGGGTAGGGGATAGAAAAAAAACACATATTTGGAATAAGTTAGACCTAGTGTATATATTAACATTAAAAAAACAATTTCCTAAAATTGGAATTTACCCAAAAATGTTTAAAGGGGGTACCCTTGGATTTTTTTCAAAATTCAATAATCGGGCATATTGGCGTCAATTTCGGTCCTAGAGTCAAACCGGTGCACTTTTCCTACATAAAATTTGCTACTTGTTCTTCTCAAGTGCTCAGATCTTTTCTACGTCTTACGGTTCGTGAGAAAAAATTCCAATTGGAGGTCTACATGTCTTGCAAATTTCGTGAAAATAAAAACTTTGTATTTCGTTCCAAATTTAATTTATTTCGATTAAACCTGACGTACTGATTCAAAAAAGATATACATACCCCTATGAGAAAATGCACCGTTTGGCCGGAAAATGGAAAAAAACTGAAAATTTTTAATTCGATTTTTCCATTATTTTTGCCAAACTGTGGGTAGGGGATAGAAAAAAAACACATATTTGGAATAAGTTAGACCTAGTGTATATATTAACATTAAAAAAACAATTTCCTAAAATTGGAATTTGCCCAAAAATGTTTAAAGGGGGTACCCTTGGATTTTTTTCAAAATTCAATAATCGGGCATATTGGCGTCAATTTCGGTCCTAGAGTCAAACCGGTGCACTTTTCCTACATAAAATTTGCTACTTGTTCTTCTCAAGTGCTCAGATCTTTTCTACGTCTTACGGTTCGTGAGAAAAAATTCCAATTGGAGGTCTACATGTCTTGCAAATTTCGTGAAAATAAAAACTTTGTATTTCGTTCCAAATTTAATTTATTTCGATTAAGCCTGACGTACTGATTCAAAAAAGATATACATACCCCTATGAGAAAATGCACCGTTTGGCCGGAAAATGGAAAAAACTGAAAATTTTTAATTCGATTTTTCCATTATTTTTGCCAAACTGTGGGTAGGGGATAGAAAAAAAACACATATTTGGAATAAGTTAGACCTAGTGTATATATTAACATTAAAAAAACAATTTCCTAAAATTGGAATTTGCCCAAAAATGTTTAAAAGGGGTACCCTTGGATTTTTTTCAAAATTCAATAATCGGGCATATTGGCGTCAATTTCGGTCCTAGAGTCAAACCGGTGCACTTTTCCTACATAAAATTTGCTACTTGTTCTTCTCAAGTGCTCAGATTTTTTCTACGTCTTACGGTTCGTGAGAAAAAATTCCAATTGGAGGTCTACATGTCTTGCAAATTTCGTGAAAATAAAAACTTTGTATTTCGTTCCAAATTTAATTTATTTCGATTAAGCCTGACGTACTGATTCAAAAAAGATATACATACCCTTATGAGAAAATGCACCGTTTGGCCGGAAAATGGAAAAAACTATAATTTTTTGTAATATTTGTTCATTTCTTAAACATCCTTTAACCGGACATATTGGCGTCAATTTCGGTCCTAGAGTCAAATTGGTGCACTTTTCTTACATAAAATTTGCTACTTGTTCTTCTCAAGTTCTCAGATCTTTTCTACGTCTTACGGTTCGTGAGAAAAAATTCCAATTGGAGGTCTACATGTCTTGCAAATTTCGTGAAAATAAAAACTTTGTATTTCGTTCCAAATTTAATTTATTTCGATTAAACCTGACGTACTGATTCAAAAAAGATATACATACCCCTATGAGAAAATGCACCGTTTGGCCGGAAAATGGAAAAAACTGAAAATTTTTAATTCGATTTTTCCATTATTTTTGCCAAACTGTGGGTAGGGGATAGAAAAAAAACACATATTTGGAATAAGTTAGACCTAGTGTATATATTAACATTAAAAAAACAATTTCCTAAAATTGGAATTTGCCCAAAAATGTTTAAAGGGGGTACCCTTGGATTTTTTTCAAAATTCAATAATCGCACATATTGGCGTCAATTTCGGTCCTAGAGTCAAACCGGTGCACTTTTCCTACATAAAATTTGCTACTTGTTCTTCTCAAGTGCTCAGATCTTTTCTACGTCTTACGGTTCGTGAGAAAAAATTCCAATTGGAGGTCTACATGTCTTGCAAATTTCGTGAAAATAAAAACTTTGTATTTCGTTCCAAATTTAATTTATTTCGATTAAGCCTGACGTACTGATTCAAAAAAGATATACATACCCCTATGAGAAAATGCACCGTTTGGCCGGAAAATGGAAAAAACTGAAAATTTTTAATTCGATTTTTCCATTATTTTTGCCAAACTGTGGGTAGGGGATAGAAAAAAAACACATATTTGGAATAAGTTAGACCTAGTGTATATATTAACATTAAAAAAACAATTTCCTAAAATTGGAATTTACCCAAAAATGTTTAAAGGGGGTACCCTTGGATTTTTTTCAAAATTCAATAATCGGGCATATTGGCGTCAATTTCGGTCCTAGAGTCAAACCGGTGCACTTTTCCTACATAAAATTTGCTACTTGTTCTTCTCAAGTGCTCAGATCTTTTCTACGTCTTACGGTTCGTGAGAAAAAATTCCAATTGGAGGTCTACATGTCTTGCAAATTTCGTGAAAATAAAAACTTTGTATTTCGTTCCAAATTTAATTTATTTCGATTAAACCTGACGTACTGATTCAAAAAAGATATACATACCCCTATGAGAAAATGCACCGTTTGGCCGGAAAATGGAAAAAACTGAAAATTTTTAATTCGATTTTTCCATTATTTTTGCCAAACTGTGGGTAGGGGATAGAAAAAAAACACATATTTGGAATAAGTTAGACCTAGTGTATATATTAACATTAAAAAAACAATTTCCTAAAATTGGAATTTGCCCAAAAATGTTTAAAGGGGGTACCCTTGGATTTTTTTCAAAATTCAATAATCGGGCATATTGGCGTCAATTTCGGTCCTAGAGTCAAACCGGTGCACTTTTCCTACATAAAATTTGCTACTTGTTCTTCTCAAGTGCTCAGATCTTTTCTACGTCTTACGGTTCGTGAGAAAAAATTCCAATTGGAGGTCTACATGTCTTGCAAATTTCGTGAAAATAAAAACTTTGTATTTCGTTCCAAATTTAATTTATTTCGATTAAGCCTGACGTACTGATTCAAAAAAGATATACATACCCCTATGAGAAAATGCACCGTTTGGCCGGAAAATGGAAAAAACTGAAAATTTTTAATTCGATTTTTCCATTATTTTTGCCAAACTGTGGGTAGGGGATAGAAAAAAAACACATATTTGGAATAAGTTAGACCTAGTGTATATATTAACATTAAAAAAACAATTTCCTAAAATTGGAATTTGCCCAAAAATGTTTAAAGGGGGTACCCTTGGATTTTTTTCAAAATTCAATAATCGGGCATATTGGCGTCAATTTCGGTCCTAGAGTCAAACCGGTGCACTTTTCCTACATAAAATTTGCTACTTGTTCTTCTCAAGTGCTCAGATTTTTTCTACGTCTTACGGTTCGTGAGAAAAAATTCCAATTGGAGGTCTACATGTCTTGCAAATTTCGTGAAAATAAAAACTTTGTATTTCGTTCCAAATTTAATTTATTTCGATTAAGCCTGACGTACTGATTCAAAAAAGATATACATACCCTTATGAGAAAATGCACCGTTTGGCCGGAAAATGGAAAAAACTATAATTTTTTGTAATATTTGTTCATTTCTTAAACATCCTTTAACCGGACATATTGGCGTCAATTTCGGTCCTAGAGTCAAATTGGTGCACTTTTCTTACATAAAATTTGCTACTTGTTCTTCTCAAGTTCTCAGATCTTTTCTACGTCTTACGGTTCGTGAGAAAAAATTCCAATTGGAGGTCTACATGTCTTGCAAATTTCGTGAAAATAAAAACTTTGTATTTCGTTCCAAATTTAATTTATTTCGATTAAACCTGACGTACTGATTCAAAAAAGATATACATACCCCTATGAGAAAATGCACCGTTTGGCCGGAAAATGGAAAAAACTGAAAATTTTTAATTTGATTTTTCCATTATTTTTGCCAAACTGTGGGTAGGGGATAGAAAAAAAACACATATTTGGAATAAGTTAGACCTAGTGTATATATTAACATTAAAAAAACAATTTCCTAAAATTGGAATTTGCCCAAAAATGTTTAAAGGGGGTACCCTTGGATTTTTTTCAAAATTCAATAATCGGGCATATTGGCGTCAATTTCGGTCCTAGAGTCAAACCGGTGCACTTTTCCTACATAAAATTTGCTACTTGTTCTTCTCAAGTGCTCAGATCTTTTCTACGTCTTACGGTTCGTGAGAAAAAATTCCAATTGGAGGTCTACATGTCTTGCAAATTTCGTGAAAATAAAAACTTTGTATTTCGTTCCAAATTTAATTTATTTCGATTAAGCCTGACGTACTGATTCAAAAAAGATATACATACCCCTATGAGAAAATGCACCGTTTGGCCGGAAAATGGAAAAAACTGAAAATTTTTAATTCGATTTTTCCATTATTTTTGCCAAACTGTGGGTAGGGGATAGAAAAAAAACACATATTTGGAATAAGTTAGACCTAGTGTATATATTAACATTAAAAAAACAATTTCCTAAAATTGGAATTTGCCCAAAAATGTTTAAAGGGGGTACCCTTGGATTTTTTTCAAAATTCAATAATCGCGCATATTGGCGTCAATTTCGGTCCTAGAGTCAAACCGGTGCACTTTTCCTACATAAAATTTGCTACTTGTTCTTCTCAAGTGCTCAGATCTTTTCTACGTCTTACGGTTCGTGAGAAAAAATTCCAATTGGAGGTCTACATGTCTTGCAAATTTCGTGAAAATAAAAACTTTGTATTTCGTTCCAAATTTAATTTATTTCGATTAAGCCTGACGTACTGATTCAAAAAAGATATACATACCCCTATGAGAAAATGCACCGTTTGGCCGGAAAATGGAAAAAACTGAAAATTTTTAATTCGATTTTTCCATTATTTTTGCCAAACTGTGGGTAGGGGATAGAAAAAAAACACATATTTGGAATAAGTTAGACCTAGTGTATATATTAACATTAAAAAAACAATTTCCTAAAATTGGAATTTACCCAAAAATGTTTAAAGGGGGTACCCTTGGATTTTTTTCAAAATTCAATAATCGGGCATATTGGCGTCAATTTCGGTCCTAGAGTCAAACCGGTGCACTTTTCCTACATAAAATTTGCTACTTGTTCTTCTCAAGTGCTCAGATCTTTTCTACGTCTTACGGTTCGTGAGAAAAAATTCCAATTGGAGGTCTACATGTCTTGCAAATTTCGTGAAAATAAAAACTTTGTATTTCGTTCCAAATTTAATTTATTTCGATTAAACCTGACGTACTGATTCAAAAAAGATATACATACCCCTATGAGAAAATGCACCGTTTGGCCGGAAAATGGAAAAAACTGAAAATTTTTAATTCGATTTTTCCATTATTTTTGCCAAACTGTGGGTAGGGGATAGAAAAAAAACACATATTTGGAATAAGTTAGACCTAGTGTATATATTAACATTAAAAAAACAATTTCCTAAAATTGGAATTTGCCCAAAAATGTTTAAAGGGGGTACCCTTGGATTTTTTTCAAAATTCAATAATCGGGCATATTGGCGTCAATTTCGGTCCTAGAGTCAAACCGGTGCACTTTTCCTACATAAAATTTGCTACTTGTTCTTCTCAAGTGCTCAGATCTTTTCTACGTCTTACGGTTCGTGAGAAAAAATTCCAATTGGAGGTCTACATGTCTTGCAAATTTCGTGAAAATAAAAACTTTGTATTTCGTTCCAAATTTAATTTATTTCGATTAAGCCTGACGTACTGATTCAAAAAAGATATACATACCCCTATGAGAAAATGCACCGTTTGGCCGGAAAATGGAAAAAACTGAAAATTTTTAATTCGATTTTTCCATTATTTTTGCCAAACTGTGGGTAGGGGATAGAAAAAAAACACATATTTGGAATAAGTTAGACCTAGTGTATATATTAACATTAAAAAAACAATTTCCTAAAATTGGAATTTGCCCAAAAATGTTTAAAGGGGGTACCCTTGGATTTTTTTCAAAATTCAATAATCGGGCATATTGGCGTCAATTTCGGTCCTAGAGTCAAACCGGTGCACTTTTCCTACATAAAATTTGCTACTTGTTCTTCTCAAGTGCTCAGATTTTTTCTACGTCTTACGGTTCGTGAGAAAAAATTCCAATTGGAGGTCTACATGTCTTGCAAATTTCGTGAAAATAAAAACTTTGTATTTCGTTCCAAATTTAATTTATTTCGATTAAGCCTGACGTACTGATTCAAAAAAGATATACATACCCTTATGAGAAAATGCACCGTTTGGCCGGAAAATGGAAAAAACTATAATTTTTTGTAATATTTGTTCATTTCTTAAACATCCTTTAACCGGACATATTGGCGTCAATTTCGGTCCTAGAGTCAAATTGGTGCACTTTTCTTACATAAAATTTGCTACTTGTTCTTCTCAAGTTCTCAGATCTTTTCTACGTCTTACGGTTCGTGAGAAAAAATTCCAATTGGAGGTCTACATGTCTTGCAAATTTCGTGAAAATAAAAACTTTGTATTTCGTTCCAAATTTAATTTATTTCGATTAAACCTGACGTACTGATTCAAAAAAGATATACATACCCCTATGAGAA
Organism: Diabrotica undecimpunctata; assembly: GCF_040954645.1. Classification (NCBI taxonomy): domain Eukaryota; kingdom Metazoa; phylum Arthropoda; class Insecta; order Coleoptera; family Chrysomelidae; genus Diabrotica; species Diabrotica undecimpunctata. The sequence goes on along the minus strand of NW_027311957.1, from coordinate 162,519 downwards.
AATGCACCGTTTGGCCGGAAAATGGAAAAAACTGAAAATTTTTAATTTGATTTTTCCATTATTTTTGCCAAACTGTGGGTAGGGGATAGAAAAAAAACACATATTTGGAATAAGTTAGACCTAGTGTATATATTAACATTAAAAAAACAATTTCCTAAAATTGGAATTTGCCCAAAAATGTTTAAAGGGGGTACCCTTGGATTTTTTTCAAAATTCAATAATCGGGCATATTGGCGTCAATTTCGGTCCTAGAGTCAAACCGGTGCACTTTTCCTACATAAAATTTGCTACTTGTTCTTCTCAAGTGCTCAGATTTTTTCTACGTCTTACGGTTCGTGAGAAAAAATTCCAATTGGAGGTCTACATGTCTTGCAAATTTCGTGAAAATAAAAACTTTGTATTTCGTTCCAAATTTAATTTATTTCGATTAAGCCTGACGTACTGATTCAAAAAAGATATACATACCCTTATGAGAAAATGCACCGTTTGGCCGGAAAATGGAAAAAACTATAATTTTTTGTAATATTTGTTCATTTCTTAAACATCCTTTAACCGGACATATTGGCGTCAATTTCGGTCCTAGAGTCAAATTGGTGCACTTTTCTTACATAAAATTTGCTACTTGTTCTTCTCAAGTTCTCAGATCTTTTCTACGTCTTACGGTTCGTGAGAAAAAATTCCAATTGGAGGTCTACATGTCTTGCAAATTTCGTGAAAATAAAAACTTTGTATTTCGTTCCAAATTTAATTTATTTCGATTAAACCTGACGTACTGATTCAAAAAAGATATACATACCCCTATGAGAAAATGCACTGTTTGGCCGGAAAATGGAAAAAACTATAATTTTTTGTAATATTTGTTCATCATTTAAACATCCTTTAATCGGATATATTGGCGTCAATTCCGGTCCTAGAGTCAAACCGGTGCACATTTCTTACATAAAATTTGCTACTTGTTCTTCTCAAGTGCTCAGATTTTTTCTACGTCTTACGGTTCGTGAGAAAAAATTCCAATTGGAGGTCTACATGTCTTGCAAATTTTGTGAAAATAAAAACTTTGTATTTCGTTCCAAATTTAATTTATTTCGATTAAACCTGACGTACTGATTCAAAAAAGATATACATACCCCTATGAGAAAATGCACCGTTTGGCCGGAAAATGGAAAAAACTGAAAATTTTTGTAATATTTGTTCATTTCTTAAACATCCTTTAACCGGACATATTGGCGTCAATTTCGGTCCTAGAGTCAAACCGGTGCACTTTTCCTACATAAAATTTGCTACTTGTTCTTCTCAAGTGCTCAGATTTTTTCTACGTCTTACGGTTCGTGAGAAAAAATTCCAATTGGAGGTCTACATGTCTTGCAAATTTCGTGAAAATAAAAACTTTGTATTTCGTTCCAAATTTAATTTATTTCGATTAAGCCTGACGTACTGATTCAAAAAAGATATACATACCCTTATGAGAAAATGCACCGTTTGGCCGGAAAATGGAAAAAACTATAATTTTTTGTAATATTTGTTCATTTCTTAAACATCCTTTAACCGGACATATTGGCGTCAATTTCGGTCCTAGAGTCAAACCGGTGCACTTTTCCTACATAAAATTTGCTACTTGTTCTTCTCAAGTGCTCAGATTTTTTCTACGTCTTACGGTTCGTGAGAAAAAATTCCAATTGGAGGTCTACATGTCTTGCAAATTTCGTGAAAATAAAAACTTTGTATTTCGTTCCAAATTTAATTTATTTCGATTAAACCTGACGTACTGATTCAAAAAAGATATACATACCCCTATGAGAAAATGCACCGTTTGGCCGGAAAATGGAAAAAACTGAAAATTTTTAATTTGATTTTTCCATTATTTTTGCCAAACTGTGGGTAGGGGATAGAAAAAAAACACATATTTGGAATAAGTTAGACCTAGTGTATATATTAACATTAAAAAAACAATTTCCTAAAATTGGAATTTGCCCAAAAATGTTTAAAGGGGGTACCCTTGGATTTTTTTCAAAATTCAATAATCGGGCATATTGGCGTCAATTTCGGTCCTAGAGTCAAACCGGTGCACTTTTCCTACATAAAATTTGCTACTTGTTCTTCTCAAGTGCTCAGATCTTTTCTACGTCTTACGGTTCGTGAGAAAAAATTCCAATTGGAGGTCTACATGTCTTGCAAATTTCGTGAAAATAAAAACTTTGTATTTCGTTCCAAATTTAATTTATTTCGATTAAGCCTGACGTACTGATTCAAAAAAGATATACATACCCCTATGAGAAAATGCACCGTTTGGCCGGAAAATGGAAAAAACTGAAAATTTTTAATTCGATTTTTCCATTATTTTTGCCAAACTGTGGGTAGGGGATAGAAAAAAAACACATATTTGGAATAAGTTAGACCTAGTGTATATATTAACATTAAAAAAACAATTTCCTAAAATTGGAATTTGCCCAAAAATGTTTAAAGGGGGTACCCTTGGATTTTTTTCAAAATTCAATAATCGGGCATATTGGCGTCAATTTCGGTCCTAGAGTCAAACCGGTGCACTTTTCCTACATAAAATTTGCTACTTGTTCTTCTCAAGTGCTCAGATTTTTTCTACGTCTTACGGTTCGTGAGAAAAAATTCCAATTGGAGGTCTACATGTCTTGCAAATTTCGTGAAAATAAAAACTTTGTATTTCGTTCCAAATTTAATTTATTTCGATTAAGCCTGACGTACTGATTCAAAAAAGATATACATACCCTTATGAGAAAATGCACCGTTTGGCCGGAAAATGGAAAAAACTATAATTTTTTGTAATATTTGTTCATTTCTTAAACATCCTTTAACCGGACATATTGGCGTCAATTTCGGTCCTAGAGTCAAATTGGTGCACTTTTCTTACATAAAATTTGCTACTTGTTCTTCTCAAGTTCTCAGATCTTTTCTACGTCTTACGGTTCGTGAGAAAAAATTCCAATTGGAGGTCTACATGTCTTGCAAATTTCGTGAAAATAAAAACTTTGTATTTCGTTCCAAATTTAATTTATTTCGATTAAACCTGACGTACTGATTCAAAAAAGATATACATACCCCTATGAGAAAATGCACCGTTTGGCCGGAAAATGGAAAAAACTGAAAATTTTTAATTTGATTTTTCCATTATTTTTGCCAAACTGTGGGTAGGGGATAGAAAAAAAACACATATTTGGAATAAGTTAGACCTAGTGTATATATTAACATTAAAAAAACAATTTCCTAAAATTGGAATTTGCCCAAAAATGTTTAAAGGGGGTACCCTTGGATTTTTTTCAAAATTCAATAATCGGGCATATTGGCGTCAATTTCGGTCCTAGAGTCAAACCGGTGCACTTTTCCTACATAAAATTTGCTACTTGTTCTTCTCAAGTGCTCAGATTTTTTCTACGTCTTACGGTTCGTGAGAAAAAATTCCAATTGGAGGTCTACATGTCTTGCAAATTTCGTGAAAATAAAAACTTTGTATTTCGTTCCAAATTTAATTTATTTCGATTAAGCCTGACGTACTGATTCAAAAAAGATATACATACGCTTATGAGAAAATGCACCGTTTGGCCGGAAAATGGAAAAAACTATAATTTTTTGTAATATTTGTTCATTTCTTAAACATCCTTTAACCGGACATATTGGCGTCAATTTCGGTCCTAGAGTCAAATTGGTGCACTTTTCTTACATAAAATTTGCTACTTGTTCTTCTCAAGTTCTCAGATCTTTTCTACGTCTTACGGTTCGTGAGAAAAAATTCCAATTGGAGGTCTACATGTCTTGCAAATTTCGTGAAAATAAAAACTTTGTATTTCGTTCCAAATTTAATTTATTTCGATTAAACCTGACGTACTGATTCAAAAAAGATATACATACCCCTATGAGAAAATGCACTGTTTGGCCGGAAAATGGAAAAAACTATAATTTTTTGTAATATTTGTTCATCATTTAAACATCCTTTAATCGGATATATTGGCGTCAATTCCGGTCCTAGAGTCAAACCGGTGCACATTTCTTACATAAAATTTGCTACTTGTTCTTCTCAAGTGCTCAGATTTTTTCTACGTCTTACGGTTCGTGAGAAAAAATTCCAATTGGAGGTCTACATGTCTTGCAAATTTTGTGAAAATAAAAACTTTGTATTTCGTTCCAAATTTAATTTATTTCGATTAAACCTGACGTACTGATTCAAAAAAGATATACATACCCCTATGAGAAAATGCACCGTTTGGCCGGAAAATGGAAAAAACTGAAAATTTTTGTAATATTTGTTCATTTCTTAAACATCCTTTAACCGGACATATTGGCGTCAATTTCGGTCCTAGAGTCAAACCGGTGCACTTTTCCTACATAAAATTTGCTACTTGTTCTTCTCAAGTGCTCAGATTTTTTCTACGTCTTACGGTTCGTGAGAAAAAATTCCAATTGGAGGTCTACATGTCTTGCAAATTTCGTGAAAATAAAAACTTTGTATTTCGTTCCAAATTTAATTTATTTCGATTAAGCCTGACGTACTGATTCAAAAAAGATATACATACCCTTATGAGAAAATGCACCGTTTGGCCGGAAAATGGAAAAAACTATAATTTTTTGTAATATTTGTTCATTTCTTAAACATCCTTTAACCGGACATATTGGCGTCAATTTCGGTCCTAGAGTCAAACCGGTGCACTTTTCCTACATAAAATTTGCTACTTGTTCTTCTCAAGTGCTCAGATTTTTTCTACGTCTTACGGTTCGTGAGAAAAAATTCCAATTGGAGGTCTACATGTCTTGCAAATTTCGTGAAAATAAAAACTTTGTATTTCGTTCCAAATTTAATTTATTTCGATTAAACCTGACGTACTGATTCAAAAAAGATATACATACCCCTATGAGAAAATGCACCGTTTGGCCGGAAAATGGAAAAAACTGAAAATTTTTAATTTGATTTTTCCATTATTTTTGCCAAACTGTGGGTAGGGGATAGAAAAAAAACACATATTTGGAATAAGTTAGACCTAGTGTATATATTAACATTAAAAAAACAATTTCCTAAAATTGGAATTTGCCCAAAAATGTTTAAAGGGGGTACCCTTGGATTTTTTCAAAATTCAATAATCGGGCATATTGGCGTCAATTTCGGTCCTAGAGTCAAACCGGTGCACTTTTCCTACATAAAATTTGCTACTTGTTCTTCTCAAGTGCTCAGATCTTTTCTACGTCTTACGGTTCGTGAGAAAAAATTCCAATTGGAGGTCTACATGTCTTGCAAATTTCGTGAGAATAAAAACTTTGTATTTCGTTCCAAATTTAATTTATTTCGATTAAGCCTGACGTACTGATTCAAAAAAGATATACATACCCCTATGAGAAAATGCACTGTTTGGCCGGAAAATGGAAAAAACTATAATTTTTTGTAATATTTGTTCATCATTTAAACATCCTTTAATCGGATATATTGGCGTCAATTCCGGTCCTAGAGTCAAACCGGTGCACATTTCTTACATAAAATTTGCTACTTGTTCTTCTCAAGTGCTCAGATTTTTTCTACGTCTTACGGTTCGTGAGAAAAAATTCCAATTGGAGGTCTACATGTCTTGCAAATTTTGTGAAAATAAAAACTTTGTATTTCGTTCCAAATTTAATTTATTTCGATTAAACCTGACGTACTGATTCAAAAAAGATATACATACCCCTATGAGAAAATGCACCGTTTGGCCGGAAAATGGAAAAAACTGAAAATTTTTAATTCGATTTTTCCATTATTTTTGCCAAACTGTGGGTAGGGGATAGAAAAAAAAACACATATTTGGAATAAGTTAGACCTAGTGTATATATTAACATTAAAAAAACAATTTCCTAAAATTGGAATTTGCCCAAAAATGTTTAAAGGGGGTACCCTTGGATTTTTTTCAAAATTCAATAATCGGGCATATTGGCGTCAATTTCGGTCCTAGAGTCAAACCGGTGCACTTTTCCTACATAAAATTTGCTACTTGTTCTTCTCAAGTGCTCAGATCTTTTCTACGTCTTACGGTTCGTGAGAAAAAATTCCAATTGGAGGTCTACATGTCTTGCAAATTTCGTGAAAATAAAAACTTTGTATTTCGTTCCAAATTTAATTTATTTCGATTAAGCCTGACGTACTAATTCAAAAAAGATATACATACCCCTATGAGAAAATGCACCGTTTGGCCGGAAAATGGAAAAAACTGAAAATTTTTAATTCGATTTTTCCATTATTTTTGCCAAACTGTGGGTAGGGGATAGAAAAAAACACATATTTGGAATAAGTTAGACCTAGTGTATATATTAACATTAAAGAAACAATTTCCTAAAATTGGAATTTACCCAAAAATGTTTAAAGGGGGTACCCTTGGATTTTTTTCAAAATTCAATAATCGGGCATATTGGCGTCAATTTTGGTCCTAGAGTCAAACCGGTGCACTTTTCCTACATAAAATTTGCTACTTGTTCTTCTCAAGTGCTCAGATCTTTTCTACGTCTTACGGTTCGTGAGAAAAAATTCCAATTGGAGGTCTACATGTCTTGCAAATTTCGTGAAAATAAAAACTTTGTATTTCGTTCCAAATTTAATTTATTTCGATTAAGCCTGACGTACTGATTCAAAAAAGATATACATACCCCTATGAGAAAATGCACCGTTTGGCCGGAAAATGGAAAAAACTGAAAATTTTTAATTCGATTTTTCCATTATTTTTGCCAAACTGTGGGTAGGGGATAGAAAAAAAACACATATTTGGAATAAGTTAGACCTAGTGTATATATTAACATTAAAAAAACAATTTCCTAAAATTGGAATTTGCCCAAAAATGTTTAAAAGGGGTACCCTTGGATTTTTTTCAAAATTCAATAATCGGGCATATTGGCGTCAATTTCGGTCCTAGAGTCAAACCGGTGCACTTTTCCTACATAAAATTTGCTACTTGTTCTTCTCAAGTGCTCAGATTTTTTCTACGTCTTACGGTTCGTGAGAAAAAATTCCAATTGGAGGTCTACATGTCTTGCAAATTTCGTGAAAATAAAAACTTTGTATTTCGTTCCAAATTTAATTTATTTCGATTAAGCCTGACGTACTGATTCAAAAAAGATATACATACCCTTATGAGAAAATGCACCGTTTGGCCGGAAAATGGAAAAAACTATAATTTTTTGTAATATTTGTTCATTTCTTAAACATCCTTTAACCGGACATATTGGCGTCAATTTCGGTCCTAGAGTCAAATTGGTGCACTTTTCTTACATAAAATTTGCTACTTGTTCTTCTCAAGTTCTCAGATCTTTTCTACGTCTTACGGTTCGTGAGAAAAAATTCCAATTGGAGGTCTACATGTCTTGCAAATTTCGTGAAAATAAAAACTTTGTATTTCGTTCCAAATTTAATTTATTTCGATTAAACCTGACGTACTGATTCAAAAAAGATATACATACCCCTATGAGAAAATGCACCGTTTGGCCGGAAAATGGAAAAAACTGAAAATTTTTAATTCGATTTTTCCATTATTTTTGCCAAACTGTGGGTAGGGGATAGAAAAAAAACACATATTTGGAATAAGTTAGACCTAGTGTATATATTAACATTAAAAAAACAATTTCCTAAAATTGGAATTTGCCCAAAAATGTTTAAAGGGGGTACCCTTGGATTTTTTTCAAAATTCAATAATCGCACATATTGGCGTCAATTTCGGTCCTAGAGTCAAACCGGTGCACTTTTCCTACATAAAATTTGCTACTTGTTCTTCTCAAGTGCTCAGATCTTTTCTACGTCTTACGGTTCGTGAGAAAAAATTCCAATTGGAGGTCTACATGTCTTGCAAATTTCGTGAAAATAAAAACTTTGTATTTCGTTCCAAATTTAATTTATTTCGATTAAGCCTGACGTACTGATTCAAAAAAGATATACATACCCCTATGAGAAAATGCACCGTTTGGCCGGAAAATGGAAAAAACTGAAAATTTTTAATTCGATTTTTCCATTATTTTTGCCAAACTGTGGGTAGGGGATAGAAAAAAAACACATATTTGGAATAAGTTAGACCTAGTGTATATATTAACATTAAAAAAACAATTTCCTAAAATTGGAATTTACCCAAAAATGTTTAAAGGGGGTACCCTTGGATTTTTTTCAAAATTCAATAATCGGGCATATTGGCGTCAATTTCGGTCCTAGAGTCAAACCGGTGCACTTTTCCTACATAAAATTTGCTACTTGTTCTTCTCAAGTGCTCAGATCTTTTCTACGTCTTACGGTTCGTGAGAAAAAATTCCAATTGGAGGTCTACATGTCTTGCAAATTTCGTGAAAATAAAAACTTTGTATTTCGTTCCAAATTTAATTTATTTCGATTAAACCTGACGTACTGATTCAAAAAAGATATACATACCCCTATGAGAAAATGCACCGTTTGGCCGGAAAATGGAAAAAACTGAAAATTTTTAATTCGATTTTTCCATTATTTTTGCCAAACTGTGGGTAGGGGATAGAAAAAAAACACATATTTGGAATAAGTTAGACCTAGTGTATATATTAACATTAAAAAAACAATTTCCTAAAATTGGAATTTGCCCAAAAATGTTTAAAGGGGGTACCCTTGGATTTTTTTCAAAATTCAATAATCGGGCATATTGGCGTCAATTTCGGTCCTAGAGTCAAACCGGTGCACTTTTCCTACATAAAATTTGCTACTTGTTCTTCTCAAGTGCTCAGATCTTTTCTACGTCTTACGGTTCGTGAGAAAAAATTCCAATTGGAGGTCTACATGTCTTGCAAATTTCGTGAAAATAAAAACTTTGTATTTCGTTCCAAATTTAATTTATTTCGATTAAGCCTGACGTACTGATTCAAAAAAGATATACATACCCCTATGAGAAAATGCACCGTTTGGCCGGAAAATGGAAAAAACTGAAAATTTTTAATTCGATTTTTCCATTATTTTTGCCAAACTGTGGGTAGGGGATAGAAAAAAAACACATATTTGGAATAAGTTAGACCTAGTGTATATATTAACATTAAAAAAACAATTTCCTAAAATTGGAATTTGCCCAAAAATGTTTAAAGGGGGTACCCTTGGATTTTTTTCAAAATTCAATAATCGGGCATATTGGCGTCAATTTCGGTCCTAGAGTCAAACCGGTGCACTTTTCCTACATAAAATTTGCTACTTGTTCTTCTCAAGTGCTCAGATTTTTTCTACGTCTTACGGTTCGTGAGAAAAAATTCCAATTGGAGGTCTACATGTCTTGCAAATTTCGTGAAAATAAAAACTTTGTATTTCGTTCCAAATTTAATTTATTTCGATTAAGCCTGACGTACTGATTCAAAAAAGATATACATACCCTTATGAGAAAATGCACCGTTTGGCCGGAAAATGGAAAAAACTATAATTTTTTGTAATATTTGTTCATTTCTTAAACATCCTTTAACCGGACATATTGGCGTCAATTTCGGTCCTAGAGTCAAATTGGTGCACTTTTCTTACATAAAATTTGCTACTTGTTCTTCTCAAGTTCTCAGATCTTTTCTACGTCTTACGGTTCGTGAGAAAAAATTCCAATTGGAGGTCTACATGTCTTGCAAATTTCGTGAAAATAAAAACTTTGTATTTCGTTCCAAATTTAATTTATTTCGATTAAACCTGACGTACTGATTCAAAAAAGATATACATACCCCTATGAGAAAATGCACCGTTTGGCCGGAAAATGGAAAAAACTGAAAATTTTTAATTTGATTTTTCCATTATTTTTGCCAAACTGTGGGTAGGGGATAGAAAAAAAACACATATTTGGAATAAGTTAGACCTAGTGTATATATTAACATTAAAAAAACAATTTCCTAAAATTGGAATTTGCCCAAAAATGTTTAAAGGGGGTACCCTTGGATTTTTTTCAAAATTCAATAATCGGGCATATTGGCGTCAATTTCGGTCCTAGAGTCAAACCGGTGCACTTTTCCTACATAAAATTTGCTACTTGTTCTTCTCAAGTGCTCAGATCTTTTCTACGTCTTACGGTTCGTGAGAAAAAATTCCAATTGGAGGTCTACATGTCTTGCAAATTTCGTGAAAATAAAAACTTTGTATTTCGTTCCAAATTTAATTTATTTCGATTAAGCCTGACGTACTGATTCAAAAAAGATATACATACCCCTATGAGAAAATGCACCGTTTGGCCGGAAAATGGAAAAAACTGAAAATTTTTAATTCGATTTTTCCATTATTTTTGCCAAACTGTGGGTAGGGGATAGAAAAAAAACACATATTTGGAATAAGTTAGACCTAGTGTATATATTAACATTAAAAAAACAATTTCCTAAAATTGGAATTTGCCCAAAAATGTTTAAAGGGGGTACCCTTGGATTTTTTTCAAAATTCAATAATCGCGCATATTGGCGTCAATTTCGGTCCTAGAGTCAAACCGGTGCACTTTTCCTACATAAAATTTGCTACTTGTTCTTCTCAAGTGCTCAGATCTTTTCTACGTCTTACGGTTCGTGAGAAAAAATTCCAATTGGAGGTCTACATGTCTTGCAAATTTCGTGAAAATAAAAACTTTGTATTTCGTTCCAAATTTAATTTATTTCGATTAAGCCTGACGTACTGATTCAAAAAAGATATACATACCCCTATGAGAAAATGCACCGTTTGGCCGGAAAATGGAAAAAACTGAAAATTTTTAATTCGATTTTTCCATTATTTTTGCCAAACTGTGGGTAGGGGATAGAAAAAAAACACATATTTGGAATAAGTTAGACCTAGTGTATATATTAACATTAAAAAAACAATTTCCTAAAATTGGAATTTACCCAAAAATGTTTAAAGGGGGTACCCTTGGATTTTTTTCAAAATTCAATAATCGGGCATATTGGCGTCAATTTCGGTCCTAGAGTCAAACCGGTGCACTTTTCCTACATAAAATTTGCTACTTGTTCTTCTCAAGTGCTCAGATCTTTTCTACGTCTTACGGTTCGTGAGAAAAAATTCCAATTGGAGGTCTACATGTCTTGCAAATTTCGTGAAAATAAAAACTTTGTATTTCGTTCCAAATTTAATTTATTTCGATTAAACCTGACGTACTGATTCAAAAAAGATATACATACCCCTATGAGAAAATGCACCGTTTGGCCGGAAAATGGAAAAAACTGAAAATTTTTAATTCGATTTTTCCATTATTTTTGCCAAACTGTGGGTAGGGGATAGAAAAAAAACACATATTTGGAATAAGTTAGACCTAGTGTATATATTAACATTAAAAAAACAATTTCCTAAAATTGGAATTTGCCCAAAAATGTTTAAAGGGGGTACCCTTGGATTTTTTTCAAAATTCAATAATCGGGCATATTGGCGTCAATTTCGGTCCTAGAGTCAAACCGGTGCACTTTTCCTACATAAAATTTGCTACTTGTTCTTCTCAAGTGCTCAGATCTTTTCTACGTCTTACGGTTCGTGAGAAAAAATTCCAATTGGAGGTCTACATGTCTTGCAAATTTCGTGAAAATAAAAACTTTGTATTTCGTTCCAAATTTAATTTATTTCGATTAAGCCTGACGTACTGATTCAAAAAAGATATACATACCCCTATGAGAAAATGCACCGTTTGGCCGGAAAATGGAAAAAACTGAAAATTTTTAATTCGATTTTTCCATTATTTTTGCCAAACTGTGGGTAGGGGATAGAAAAAAAACACATATTTGGAATAAGTTAGACCTAGTGTATATATTAACATTAAAAAAACAATTTCCTAAAATTGGAATTTGCCCAAAAATGTTTAAAGGGGGTACCCTTGGATTTTTTTCAAAATTCAATAATCGGGCATATTGGCGTCAATTTCGGTCCTAGAGTCAAACCGGTGCACTTTTCCTACATAAAATTTGCTACTTGTTCTTCTCAAGTGCTCAGATTTTTTCTACGTCTTACGGTTCGTGAGAAAAAATTCCAATTGGAGGTCTACATGTCTTGCAAATTTCGTGAAAATAAAAACTTTGTATTTCGTTCCAAATTTAATTTATTTCGATTAAGCCTGACGTACTGATTCAAAAAAGATATACATACCCTTATGAGAAAATGCACCGTTTGGCCGGAAAATGGAAAAAACTATAATTTTTTGTAATATTTGTTCATTTCTTAAACATCCTTTAACCGGACATATTGGCGTCAATTTCGGTCCTAGAGTCAAATTGGTGCACTTTTCTTACATAAAATTTGCTACTTGTTCTTCTCAAGTTCTCAGATCTTTTCTACGTCTTACGGTTCGTGAGAAAAAATTCCAATTGGAGGTCTACATGTCTTGCAAATTTCGTGAAAATAAAAACTTTGTATTTCGTTCCAAATTTAATTTATTTCGATTAAACCTGACGTACTGATTCAAAAAAGATATACATACCCCTATGAGAAAATGCACCGTTTGGCCGGAAAATGGAAAAAACTGAAAATTTTTAATTTGATTTTTCCATTATTTTTGCCAAACTGTGGGTAGGGGATAGAAAAAAAACACATATTTGGAATAAGTTAGACCTAGTGTATATATTAACATTAAAAAAACAATTTCCTAAAATTGGAATTTGCCCAAAAATGTTTAAAGGGGGTACCCTTGGATTTTTTTCAAAATTCAATAATCGGGCATATTGGCGTCAATTTCGGTCCTAGAGTCAAACCGGTGCACTTTTCCTACATAAAATTTGCTACTTGTTCTTCTCAAGTGCTCAGATTTTTTCTACGTCTTACGGTTCGTGAGAAAAAATTCCAATTGGAGGTCTACATGTCTTGCAAATTTCGTGAAAATAAAAACTTTGTATTTCGTTCCAAATTTAATTTATTTCGATTAAGCCTGACGTACTGATTCAAAAAAGATATACATACCCTTATGAGAAAATGCACCGTTTGGCCGGAAAATGGAAAAAACTATAATTTTTTGTAATATTTGTTCATTTCTTAAACATCCTTTAACCGGACATATTGGCGTCAATTTCGGTCCTAGAGTCAAATTGGTGCACTTTTCTTACATAAAATTTGCTACTTGTTCTTCTCAAGTTCTCAGATCTTTTCTACGTCTTACGGTTCGTGAGAAAAAATTCCAATTGGAGGTCTACATGTCTTGCAAATTTCGTGAAAATAAAAACTTTGTATTTCGTTCCAAATTTAATTTATTTCGATTAAACCTGACGTACTGATTCAAAAAAGATATACATACCCCTATGAGAAAATGCACTGTTTGGCCGGAAAATGGAAAAAACTATAATTTTTTGTAATATTTGTTCATCATTTAAACATCCTTTAATCGGATATATTGGCGTCAATTCCGGTCCTAGAGTCAAACCGGTGCACATTTCTTACATAAAATTTGCTACTTGTTCTTCTCAAGTGCTCAGATTTTTTCTACGTCTTACGGTTCGTGAGAAAAAATTCCAATTGGAGGTCTACATGTCTTGCAAATTTTGTGAAAATAAAAACTTTGTATTTCGTTCCAAATTTAATTTATTTCGATTAAACCTGACGTACTGATTCAAAAAAGATATACATACCCCTATGAGAAAATGCACCGTTTGGCCGGAAAATGGAAAAAACTGAAAATTTTTGTAATATTTGTTCATTTCTTAAACATCCTTTAACCGGACATATTGGCGTCAATTTCGGTCCTAGAGTCAAACCGGTGCACTTTTCCTACATAAAATTTGCTACTTGTTCTTCTCAAGTGCTCAGATTTTTTCTACGTCTTACGGTTCGTGAGAAAAAATTCCAATTGGAGGTCTACATGTCTTGCAAATTTCGTGAAAATAAAAACTTTGTATTTCGTTCCAAATTTAATTTATTTCGATTAAGCCTGACGTACTGATTCAAAAAAGATATACATACCCTTATGAGAAAATGCACCGTTTGGCCGGAAAATGGAAAAAACTATAATTTTTTGTAATATTTGTTCATTTCTTAAACATCCTTTAACCGGACATATTGGCGTCAATTTCGGTCCTAGAGTCAAACCGGTGCACTTTTCCTACATAAAATTTGCTACTTGTTCTTCTCAAGTGCTCAGATTTTTTCTACGTCTTACGGTTCGTGAGAAAAAATTCCAATTGGAGGTCTACATGTCTTGCAAATTTCGTGAAAATAAAAACTTTGTATTTCGTTCCAAATTTAATTTATTTCGATTAAACCTGACGTACTGATTCAAAAAAGATATACATACCCCTATGAGAAAATGCACCGTTTGGCCGGAAAATGGAAAAAACTGAAAATTTTTAATTTGATTTTTCCATTATGTTTGCCAAACTGTGGGTAGGGGATAGAAAAAAAACACATATTTGGAATAAGTTAGACCTAGTGTATATATTAACATTAAAAAAACAATTTCCTAAAATTGGAATTTGCCCAAAAATGTTTAAAGGGGGTACCCTTGGATTTTTTTCAAAATTCAATAATCGGGCATATTGGCGTCAATTTCGGTCCTAGAGTCAAACCGGTGCACTTTTCCTACATAAAATTTGCTACTTGTTCTTCTCAAGTGCTCAGATCTTTTCTACGTCTTACGGTTCGTGAGAAAAAATTCCAATTGGAGGTCTACATGTCTTGCAAATTTCGTGAAAATAAAAACTTTGTATTTCGTTCCAAATTTAATTTATTTCGATTAAGCCTGACGTACTGATTCAAAAAAGATATACATACCCCTATGAGAAAATGCACCGTTTGGCCGGAAAATGGAAAAAACTGAAAATTTTTAATTCGATTTTTCCATTATTTTTGCCAAACTGTGGGTAGGGGATAGAAAAAAAACACATATTTGGAATAAGTTAGACCTAGTGTATATATTAACATTAAAAAAACAATTTCCTAAAATTGGAATTTGCCCAAAAATGTTTAAAGGGGGTACCCTTGGATTTTTTTCAAAATTCAATAATCGGGCATATTGGCGTCAATTTCGGTCCTAGAGTCAAACCGGTGCACTTTTCCTACATAAAATTTGCTACTTGTTCTTCTCAAGTGCTCAGATTTTTTCTACGTCTTACGGTTCGTGAGAAAAAATTCCAATTGGAGGTCTACATGTCTTGCAAATTTCGTGAGAATAAAAACTTTGTATTTCGTTCCAAATTTAATTTATTTCGATTAAGCCTGACGTACTGATTCAAAAAAGATATACATACCCCTATGAGAAAATGCACTGTTTGGCCGGAAAATGGAAAAAACTATAATTTTTTGTAATATTTGTTCATCATTTAAACATCCTTTAATCGGATATATTGGCGTCAATTCCGGTCCTAGAGTCAAACCGGTGCACATTTCTTACATAAAATTTGCTACTTGTTCTTCTCAAGTGCTCAGATTTTTTCTACGTCTTACGGTTCGTGAGAAAAAATTCCAATTGGAGGTCTACATGTCTTGCAAATTTTGTGAAAATAAAAACTTTGTATTTCGTTCCAAATTTAATTTATTTCGATTAAACCTGACGTACTGATTCAAAAAAGATATACATACCCCTATGAGAAAATGCACCGTTTGGCCGGAAAATGGAAAAAACTGAAAATTTTTAATTCGATTTTTCCATTATTTTTGCCAAACTGTGGGTAGGGGATAGAAAAAAAAACACATATTTGGAATAAGTTAGACCTAGTGTATATATTAACATTAAAAAAACAATTTCCTAAAATTGGAATTTGCCCAAAAATGTTTAAAGGGGGTACCCTTGGATTTTTTTCAAAATTCAATAATCGGGCATATTGGCGTCAATTTCGGTCCTAGAGTCAAACCGGTGCACTTTTCCTACATAAAATTTGCTACTTGTTCTTCTCAAGTGCTCAGATCTTTTCTACGTCTTACGGTTCGTGAGAAAAAATTCCAATTGGAGGTCTACATGTCTTGCAAATTTCGTGAAAATAAAAACTTTGTATTTCGTTCCAAATTTAATTTATTTCGATTAAGCCTGACGTACTAATTCAAAAAAGATATACATACCCCTATGAGAAAATGCACCGTTTGGCCGGAAAATGGAAAAAACTGAAAATTTTTAATTCGATTTTTCCATTATTTTTGCCAAACTGTGGGTAGGGGATAGAAAAAAACACATATTTGGAATAAGTTAGACCTAGTGTATATATTAACATTAAAGAAACAATTTCCTAAAATTGGAATTTACCCAAAAATGTTTAAAGGGGGTACCCTTGGATTTTTTTCAAAATTCAATAATCGGGCATATTGGCGTCAATTTTGGTCCTAGAGTCAAACCGGTGCACTTTTCCTACATAAAATTTGCTACTTGTTCTTCTCAAGTGCTCAGATCTTTTCTACGTCTTACGGTTCGTGAGAAAAAATTCCAATTGGAGGTCTACATGTCTTGCAAATTTCGTGAAAATAAAAACTTTGTATTTCGTTCCAAATTTAATTTATTTCGATTAAACCTGACGTACTGATTCAAAAAAGATATACATACCCCTATGAGAAAATGCACCGTTTGGCCGGAAAATGGAAAAAACTGAAAATTTTTAATTCGATTTTTCCATTATTTTTGCCAAACTGTGGGTAGG
Source organism: Diabrotica undecimpunctata (assembly GCF_040954645.1). NCBI lineage: Eukaryota > Metazoa > Arthropoda > Insecta > Coleoptera > Chrysomelidae > Diabrotica > Diabrotica undecimpunctata. The sequence continues at coordinate 146,007 of NW_027311957.1, read as the reverse complement.
GGATAGAAAAAAAACACATATTTGGAATAAGTTAGACCTAGTGTATATATTAACATTAAAAAAACAATTTCCTAAAATTGGAATTTGCCCAAAAATGTTTAAAGGGGGTACCCTTGGATTTTTTTCAAAATTCAATAATCGGGCATATTGGCGTCAATTTCGGTCCTAGAGTCAAACCGGTGCACTTTTCCTACATAAAATTTGCTACTTGTTCTTCTCAAGTGCTCAGATTTTTTCTACGTCTTACGATTCGTGAGAAAAAATTCCAATTGGAGGTCTACATGTCTTGCAAATTTCGTGAAAATAAAAACTTTGTATTTCGTTCCAAATTTAATTTATTTCGATTAAGCCTGACGTACTGATTCAAAAAAGATATACATACCCTTATGAGAAAATGCACCGTTTGGCCGGAAAATGGAAAAAACTATAATTTTTTGTAATATTTGTTCATTTCTTAAACATCCTTTAACCGGACATATTGGCGTCAATTTCGGTCCTAGAGTCAAATTGGTGCACTTTTCTTACATAAAATTTGCTACTTGTTCTTCTCAAGTTCTCAGATCTTTTCTACGTCTTACGGTTCGTGAGAAAAAATTCCAATTGGAGGTCTACATGTCTTGCAAATTTCGTGAAAATAAAAACTTTGTATTTCGTTCCAAATTTAATTTATTTCGATTAAACCTGACGTACTGATTCAAAAAAGATATACATACCCCTATGAGAAAATGCACCGTTTGGCCGGAAAATGGAAAAAACTGAAAATTTTTAATTCGATTTTTCCATTATTTTTGCCAAACTGTGGGTAGGGGATAGAAAAAAAACACATATTTGGAATAAGTTAGACCTAGTGTATATATTAACATTAAAAAAACAATTTCCTAAAATTGGAATTTACCCAAAAATGTTTAAAGGGGGTACCCTTGGATTTTTTTCAAAATTCAATAATCGGGCATATTGGCGTCAATTTCGGTCCTAGAGTCAAACCGGTGCACTTTTCCTACATAAAATTTGCTACTTGTTCTTCTCAAGTGCTCAGATCTTTTCTACGTCTTACGGTTCGTGAGAAAAAATTCCAATTGGAGGTCTACATGTCTTGCAAATTTCGTGAAAATAAAAACTTTGTATTTCGTTCCAAATTTAATTTATTTCGATTAAACCTGACGTACTGATTCAAAAAAGATATACATACCCCTATGAGAAAATGCACCGTTTGGCCGGAAAATGGAAAAAACTGAAAATTTTTAATTCGATTTTTCCATTATTTTTGCCAAACTGTGGGTAGGGGATAGAAAAAAAACACATATTTGGAATAAGTTAGACCTAGTGTATATATTAACATTAAAAAAACAATTTCCTAAAATTGGAATTTGCCCAAAAATGTTTAAAGGGGGTACCCTTGGATTTTTTTCAAAATTCAATAATCGGGCATATTGGCGTCAATTTCGGTCCTAGAGTCAAACCGGTGCACTTTTCCTACATAAAATTTGCTACTTGTTCTTCTCAAGTGCTCAGATCTTTTCTACGTCTTACGGTTCGTGAGAAAAAATTCCAATTGGAGGTCTACATGTCTTGCAAATTTCGTGAAAATAAAAACTTTGTATTTCTTTCCAAATTTAATTTATTTCGATTAAGCCTGACGTACTGATTCAAAAAAGATATACATACCCCTATGAGAAAATGCACCGTTTGGCCGGAAAATGGAAAAAACTGAAAATTTTTAATTCGATTTTTCCATTATTTTTGCCAAACTGTGGGTAGGGGATAGAAAAAAAACACATATTTGGAATAAGTTAGACCTAGTGTATATATTAACATTAAAAAAACAATTTCCTAAAATTGGAATTTGCCCAAAAATGTTTAAAGGGGGTACCCTTGGATTTTTTTCAAAATTCAATAATCGGGCATATTGGCGTCAATTTCGGTCCTAGAGTCAAACCGGTGCACTTTTCCTACATAAAATTTGCTACTTGTTCTTCTCAAGTGCTCAGATTTTTTCTACGTCCTACGGTTCGTGAGAAAAAATTCCAATTGGAGGTCTACATGTCTTGCAAATTTCGTGAAAATAAAAACTTTGTATTTCGTTCCAAATTTAATTTATTTCGATTAAGCCTGACGTACTGATTCAAAAAAGATATACATACCCTTATGAGAAAATGCACCGTTTGGCCGGAAAATGGAAAAAACTATAATTTTTTGTAATATTTGTTCATTTCTTAAACATCCTTTAACCGGACATATTGGCGTCAATTTCGGTCCTAGAGTCAAATTGGTGCACTTTTCTTACATAAAATTTGCTACTTGTTCTTCTCAAGTTCTCAGATCTTTTCTACGTCTTACGGTTCGTGAGAAAAAATTCCAATTGGAGGTCTACATGTCTTGCAAATTTCGTGAAAATAAAAACTTTGTATTTCGTTCCAAATTTAATTTATTTCGATTAAACCTGACGTACTGATTCAAAAAAGATATACATACCCCTATGAGAAAATGCACCGTTTGGCCGGAAAATGGAAAAAACTGAAAATTTTTAATTTGATTTTTCCATTATTTTTGCCAAACTGTGGGTAGGGGATAGAAAAAAAACACATATTTGGAATAAGTTAGACCTAGTGTATATATTAACATTAAAAAAACAATTTCCTAAAATTGGAATTTGCCCAAAAATGTTTAAAGGGGGTACCCTTGGATTTTTTTCAAAATTCAATAATCGGGCATATTGGCGTCAATTTCGGTCCTAGAGTCAAACCGGTGCACTTTTCCTACATAAAATTTGCTACTTGTTCTTCTCAAGTGCTCAGATTTTTTCTACGTCCTACGGTTCGTGAGAAAAAATTCCAATTGGAGGTCTACATGTCTTGCAAATTTCGTGAAAATAAAAACTTTGTATTTCGTTCCAAATTTAATTTATTTCGATTAAACCTGACGTACTGATTCAAAAAAGATATACATACCCCTATGAGAAAATGCACCGTTTGGCCGGAAAATGGAAAAAACTGAAAATTTTTAATTTGATTTTTCCATTATTTTTGCCAAACTGTGGGTAGGGGATAGAAAAAAAACACATATTTGGAATAAGTTAGACCTAGTGTATATATTAACATTAAAAAAACAATTTCCTAAAATTGGAATTTGCCCAAAAATGTTTAAAGGGGGTACCCTTGGATTTTTTTCAAAATTCAATAATCGGGCATATTGGCGTCAATTTCGGTCCTAGAGTCAAACCGGTGCACTTTTCCTACATAAAATTTGCTACTTGTTCTTCTCAAGTGCTCAGATCTTTTCTACGTCTTACGGTTCGTGAGAAAAAATTCCAATTGGAGGTCTACATGTCTTGCAAATTTCGTGAAAATAAAAACTTTGTATTTCGTTCCAAATTTAATTTATTTCGATTAAGCCTGACGTACTGATTCAAAAAAGATATACATACCCCTATGAGAAAATGCACCGTTTGGCCGGAAAATGGAAAAAACTGAAAATTTTTAATTCGATTTTTCCATTATTTTTGCCAAACTGTGGGTAGGGGATAGAAAAAAAACACATATTTGGAATAAGTTAGACCTAGTGTATATATTAACATTAAAAAAACAATTTCCTAAAATTGGAATTTGCCCAAAAATGTTTAAAGGGGGTACCCTTGGATTTTTTTCAAAATTCAATAATCGGGCATATTGGCGTCAATTTCGGTCCTAGAGTCAAACCGGTGCACTTTTCCTACATAAAATTTGCTACTTGTTCTTCTCAAGTGCTCAGATTTTTTCTACGTCTTACGGTTCGTGAGAAAAAATTCCAATTGGAGGTCTACATGTCTTGCAAATTTCGTGAGAATAAAAACTTTGTATTTCGTTCCAAATTTAATTTATTTCGATTAAGCCTGACGTACTGATTCAAAAAAGATATACATACCCCTATGAGAAAATGCACTGTTTGGCCGGAAAATGGAAAAAACTATAATTTTTTGTAATATTTGTTCATCATTTAAACATCCTTTAATCGGATATATTGGCGTCAATTCCGGTCCTAGAGTCAAACCGGTGCACATTTCTTACATAAAATTTGCTACTTGTTCTTCTCAAGTGCTCAGATTTTTTCTACGTCTTACGGTTCGTGAGAAAAAATTCCAATTGGAGGTCTACATGTCTTGCAAATTTTGTGAAAATAAAAACTTTGTATTTCGTTCCAAATTTAATTTATTTCGATTAAACCTGACGTACTGATTCAAAAAAGATATACATACCCCTATGAGAAAATGCACCGTTTGGCCGGAAAATGGAAAAAACTGAAAATTTTTAATTCGATTTTTCCATTATTTTTGCCAAACTGTGGGTAGGGGATAGAAAAAAAAACACATATTTGGAATAAGTTAGACCTAGTGTATATATTAACATTAAAAAAACAATTTCCTAAAATTGGAATTTGCCCAAAAATGTTTAAAGGGGGTACCCTTGGATTTTTTTCAAAATTCAATAATCGGGCATATTGGCGTCAATTTCGGTCCTAGAGTCAAACCGGTGCACTTTTCCTACATAAAATTTGCTACTTGTTCTTCTCAAGTGCTCAGATCTTTTCTACGTCTTACGGTTCGTGAGAAAAAATTCCAATTGGAGGTCTACATGTCTTGCAAATTTCGTGAAAATAAAAACTTTGTATTTCGTTCCAAATTTAATTTATTTCGATTAAGCCTGACGTACTAATTCAAAAAAGATATACATACCCCTATGAGAAAATGCACCGTTTGGCCGGAAAATGGAAAAAACTGAAAATTTTTAATTCGATTTTTCCATTATTTTTGCCAAACTGTGGGTAGGGGATAGAAAAAAACACATATTTGGAATAAGTTAGACCTAGTGTATATATTAACATTAAAGAAACAATTTCCTAAAATTGGAATTTACCCAAAAATGTTTAAAGGGGGTACCCTTGGATTTTTTTCAAAATTCAATAATCGGGCATATTGGCGTCAATTTTGGTCCTAGAGTCAAACCGGTGCACTTTTCCTACATAAAATTTGCTACTTGTTCTTCTCAAGTGCTCAGATCTTTTCTACGTCTTACGGTTCTTGAGAAAAAATTCCAATTGGAGGTCTACATGTCTTGCAAATTTCGTGAAAATAAAAACTTTGTATTTCGTTCCAAATTTAATTTATTTCGATTAAGCCTGACGTACTAATTCAAAAAAGATATACATACCCCTATGAGAAAATGCACCGTTTGGCCGGAAAATGGAAAAAACTGAAAATTTTTAATTCGATTTTTCCATTATTTTTGCCAAACTGTGGGTAGGGGATAGAAAAAAAACACATATTTGGAATAAGTTAGACCTAGTGTATATATTAACATTAAAAAAACAATTTCCTAAAATTGGAATTTACCCAAAAATGTTTAAAGGGGGTACCCTTGGATTTTTTTCAAAATTCAATAATCGGGCATATTGGCGTCAATTTCGGTCCTAGAGTCAAACCGGTGCACTTTTCCTACATAAAATTTGCTACTTGTTCTTCTCAAGTGCTCAGATCTTTTCTACGTCTTACGGTTCGTGATAAAAAATTCCAATTGGAGGTCTACATGTCTTGCAAATTTCGTGAAAATAAAAACTTTGTATTTCGTTCCAAATTTAATTTATTTCGATTAAACCTGACGTACTGATTCAAAAAAGATATACATACCCCTATGAGAAAATGCACCGTTTGGCCGGAAAATGGAAAAAACTGAAAATTTTTAATTCGATTTTTCCATTATTTTTGCCAAACTGTGGGTAGGGGATAGAAAAAAAACACATATTTGGAATAAGTTAGACCTAGTGTATATATTAACATTAAAAAAACAATTTCCTAAAATTGGAATTTGCCCAAAAATGTTTAAAGGGGGTACCCTTGGATTTTTTTCAAAATTCAATAATCGGGCATATTGGCGTCAATTTCGGTCCTAGAGTCAAACCGGTGCACTTTTCCTACATAAAATTTGCTACTTGTTCTTCTCAAGTGCTCAGATTTTTTCTACGTCTTACGGTTCGTGAGAAAAAATTCCAATTGGAGGTCTACATGTCTTGCAAATTTCGTGAAAATAAAAACTTTGTATTTCGTTCCAAATTTAATTTATTTCGATTAAGCCTGACGTACTGATTCAAAAAAGATATACATACCCTTATGAGAAAATGCACCGTTTGGCCGGAAAATGGAAAAAACTATAATTTTTTGTAATATTTGTTCATTTCTTAAACATCCTTTAACCGGACATATTGGCGTCAATTTCGGTCCTAGAGTCAAATTGGTGCACTTTTCTTACATAAAATTTGCTACTTGTTCTTCTCAAGTTCTCAGATCTTTTCTACGTCTTACGGTTCGTGAGAAAAAATTCCAATTGGAGGTCTACATGTCTTGCAAATTTCGTGAAAATAAAAACTTTGTATTTCGTTCCAAATTTAATTTATTTCGATTAAACCTGACGTACTGATTCAAAAAAGATATACATACCCCTATGAGAAAATGCACCGTTTGGCCGGAAAATGGAAAAAACTGAAAATTTTTAATTCGATTTTTCCATTATTTTTGCCAAACTGTGGGTAGGGGATAGAAAAAAAACACATATTTGGAATAAGTTAGACCTAGTGTATATATTAACATTAAAAAAACAATTTCCTAAAATTGGAATTTGCCCAAAAATGTTTAAAGGGGGTACCCTTGGATTTTTTTCAAAATTCAATAATCGCGCATATTGGCGTCAATTTCGGTCCTAGAGTCAAACCGGTGCACTTTTCCTACATAAAATTTGCTACTTGTTCTTCTCAAGTGCTCAGATCTTTTCTACGTCTTACGGTTCGTGAGAAAAAATTCCAATTGGAGGTCTACATGTCTTGCAAATTTCGTGAAAATAAAAACTTTGTATTTCGTTCCAAATTTAATTTATTTCGATTAAGCCTGACGTACTGATTCAAAAAAGATATACATACCCCTATGAGAAAATGCACCGTTTGGCCGGAAAATGGAAAAAACTGAAAATTTTTAATTCGATTTTTCCATTATTTTTGCCAAACTGTGGGTAGGGGATAGAAAAAAAACACATATTTGGAATAAGTTAGACCTAGTGTATATATTAACATTAAAAAAACAATTTCCTAAAATTGGAATTTACCCAAAAATGTTTAAAGGGGGTACCCTTGGATTTTTTTCAAAATTCAATAATCGGGCATATTGGCGTCAATTTCGGTCCTAGAGTCAAACCGGTGCACTTTTCCTACATAAAATTTGCTACTTGTTCTTCTCAAGTGCTCAGATCTTTTCTACGTCTTACGGTTCGTGAGAAAAAATTCCAATTGGAGCTCTACATGTCTTGCAAATTTCGTGAAAATAAAAACTTTGTATTTCGTTCCAAATTTAATTTATTTCGATTAAACCTGACGTACTGATTCAAAAAAGATATACATACCCCTATGAGAAAATGCACCGTTTGGCCGGAAAATGGAAAAAACTGAAAATTTTTAATTCGATTTTTCCATTATTTTTGCCAAACTGTGGGTAGGGGATAGAAAAAAAACACATATTTGGAATAAGTTAGACCTAGTGTATATATTAACATTAAAAAAACAATTTCCTAAAATTGGAATTTACCCAAAAATGTTTAAAGGGGGTACCCTTGGATTTTTTTCAAAATTCAATAATCGGGCATATTGGCGTCAATTTCGGTCCTAGAGTCAAACCGGTGCACTTTTCCTACATAAAATTTGCTACTTGTTCTTCTCAAGTGCTCAGATCTTTTCTACGTCTTACGGTTCGTGAGAAAAAATTCCAATTGGAGCTCTACATGTCTTGCAAATTTCGTGAAAATAAAAACTTTGTATTTCGTTCCAAATTTAATTTATTTCGATTAAACCTGACGTACTGATTCAAAAAAGATATACATACCCCTATGAGAAAATGCACCGTTTGGCCGAAAAATGGAAAAAACTGAAAATTTTTAATTCGATTTTTCCATTATTTTTGCCAAACTGTGGGTAGGGGATAGAAAAAAAACACATATTTGGAATAAGTTAGACCTACAGACTGTTTCAAGTTAAGAATTCACAACTGAACAGATAGGCCAGTGCATTTCTTACGGGCGTATGTTGCCAATAGTTCACGGGACTATGCAGGGCCGGCCGAAATAACCCATTCTTTATTTATATTCAAATTTTTATTTATATTTTCCAATGTTAATCAAATTTATTTTAAAAAGATAGGTACGTATCTATTTAATAAGCTTAACGACTACAATTACTTATAAATATGGTTACATTTTCAGGGAAGTGATTTTAAAGATTATTAGAAAAATGTCTTTATTAGTGGTTAAAATATTAGGTTTTACGCAATTGGTTAATTATTATGGCACAGGTAATTCTGACAGCTTAGGTGTCAACTCTCAAAATTATTTATAAAATATTACTTTCACAATAGTTAATAAATAGAAAGCAATAATAATTAAGATATTGTGCTTAAACTTCCATTATCGGGCAAGCCGGGCTAACAGGCCCTAACAGTAAACAATATTGATTACTTTATAATTGACTATTAATAGTTTTCTAATTCTCTTTATGTACTTAGTCATTCCAAACAATAGTGTCATTTGGAAAGCACATTTGGAAAGCAGACAGATTTATGAGTTATAGATAAATGAGCGGTATGTTTTTCAAAATAGTGTAATTAGGTGAAGTGGAGATTATATGTTTGTCTGTATACATAAGCCCAAACTGCCCGATTACGTTTTTAAATTCTTCTGCCCGGACAAGGGTTAAGGCATAACCATCGCGCACTCAAATCTCAAGTGTAAAAAATTATATTGTTAAAATGGATCCAGTTTTGCCGTTTAAAAGTGGTCAAATTTTACATCTGAGTGCTAAAAAAGTGATCTTAAACGTAGTGAGATACCACATTAATTTGCTTCGAGATGAAAGTCAACGTATTGTATTCGACAAAGTATCCGCGATGACAGGAGTGTCAGTTCGTACGATTCAAAAAATCGTACAGGAAGACAAAGAAGGTGAGCTTTCTGAGGTAAAAACAAACAGAAAAAGAACCCGTTGCCGAAACAACTCCAGAGACTATACTTACGATGAAGGTGTTCGTATCGGCGTTCGTCGAACAGTGCATAGTTTTTTTTTTTTAAAAACATTCCTCCTACTTTGAATCGTCTTCTGCCAAAAGTGAACCAAGACGAAAACTTGCCAAATTTTACCCGCAGTACAATGTACAGGTTGTTAAAAGACATGAACTTTGTTTATGCAAAACGTGATAAAAGTGCCGTGCTAATAGAACGTCCTGATATAATTGCATGGAGGCATGGATATTTAAGGGCCATTAAACAATATCGGGCTGAGGGCTATGACATTGTGTATTTGGATGAGTCATGGGTCAATGTGGGGCACTCGGTTTCCAGAGAATGGAAAGACAAAACCGTCACCTCGGCAAGAGATGCGTTCATAAAAGGGCTAAGTACTGGACTAAAGCATCCCACTCAGCGTGGACCACGTTTCATCCTTGTCCATGCCGGAAGTGAAAATGGTTTTGTAAACGGTGCTGAAATGTTTTTCCTTGCAAAAAAAAACAGCGCTGATTATCACGACGAAATGGACGGTCCGTGTTTTGAGAACTGGTTTGAAAACAAACTGTTGCCCAACTTAGTTCGAAAAACGGTTATTGTTATGGACAATGCTCCATATCATAGTGTAAAAACCGAGTTGTTGCCTAACCAATCGTGGAATAAGAATAACATTATGGACTGGTTAAGACAAAAAGACATATTTTTTGAAGAAAATTATCTGAAGTGCGAGCTTTTGGAGGTAGTCGCGCAATTTAAACAAAATTTTGATAATTACAAAATTGAAGAACTTTGTAAACAACAAAATAATGTCAAAGTGCTTCGTTTGCCTCCATACCATTGCGAATTAAATCCAATTGAAATGGTATGGAGCCAAGTAAAAAGGCATGTGGCCGTAAATAACAGCACCTTCAAAGCGAAGGATATGGAGGACCTCATAAAAAAAGCGTTTTCAAATGTTACGTCTGATAACTGGAAAAACTATATTCAACATGTAATGACTCTGGAGAAAAAATTTTGGGAAGTGGACGGTCTAATGGAAGACGTAACTCCCATAGTTATAGATTTATATGATAGTAGTGACAATTCCGATTTGGATATGGACGAAGAATGTACATAGTTTTTGATAATTGTAATATTGTAAATATATAAATGTCAAACTAAAAAACCAAATAATTTGTTACATTTCTATGGTTCTGTTGTATTTTTTTTAAAATATACAGAAGTTTTTATTGTTTTTTTATGTTTTTTACTGACACTAATAATATCTACCACAATACTCACTCAATTTGTTCATTAAACAATTAAGAATATTTTTAAGAGTCTGATGATGACCTAAGCCGAAATTTAATAAATAACTGTTGTGAGAAAAAGACATGTCTTTAATTTTTATTTTTCAAAAAAACAAAAAAAATTTAAAGTTACCTAAGTGAAAAAACGTCTAATGTGCAATATAACATGCAGTTCGGCCCTGCTTTTTCGCTGCAACTCCACTACTCTCGCCTATCTCAGTCTATCGGTAGTTCTGGCATCACCGCTTCCCATAAGGCTCCTTTATGAATTCTTAACTTGACACAGACAGTAGTGTATATATTAACATTAAAAAAACAATTTCCTAAAATTGGAATTTGCCCAAAAATGTTTAAAGGGGGTACCCTTGGATTTTTTTCAAAATTCAATAATCGGGCATATTGGCGTCAATTTCGGTCCTAGAGTCAAACCGGTGCACTTTTCCTACATAAAATTTGCTACTTGTTCTTCTCAAGTGCTCAGATCTTTTCTACGTCTTACGGTTCGTGAGAAAAAATTCCAATTGGAGGTCTACATGTCTTGCAAATTTCGTGAAAATAAAAACTTTGTATTTCGTTCCAAATTTAATTTATTTCGATTAAGCCTGACGTACTGATTCAAAAAAGATATACATACCCCTATGAGAAAATGCACCGTTTGGCCGGAAAATGGAAAAAACTGAAAATTTTTAATTCGATTTTTCCATTATTTTTGCCAAACTGTGGGTAGGGGATAGAAAAAAAACACATATTTGGAATAAGTTAGACCTAGTGTATATATTAACATTAAAAAAACAATTTCCTAAAATTGGAATTTGCCCAAAAATGTTTAAAGGGGGTACCCTTGGATTTTTTTCAAAATTCAATAATCGGGCATATTGGCGTCAATTTCGGTCCTAGAGTCAAACCGGTGCACTTTTCCTACATAAAATTTGCTACTTGTTCTTCTCAAGTGCTCAGATTTTTTCTACGTCCTACGGTTCGTGAGAAAAAATTCCAATTGGAGGTCTACATGTCTTGCAAATTTCGTGAAAATAAAAACTTTGTATTTCGTTCCAAATTTAATTTATTTCGATTAAGCCTGACGTACTGATTCAAAAAAGATATACATACCCTTATGAGAAAATGCACCGTTTGGCCGGAAAATGGAAAAAACTGAAAATTTTTAATTTGATTTTTCCATTATTTTTGCCAAACTGTGGGTAGGGGATAGAAAAAAAACACATATTTGGAATAAGTTAGACCTAGTGTATATATTAACATTAAAAAAACAATTTCCTAAAATTGGAATTTGCCCAAAAATGTTTAAAGGGGGTACCCTTGGATTTTTTTCAAAATTCAATAATCGGGCATATTGGCGTCAATTTCGGTCCTAGAGTCAAACCGGTGCACTTTTCCTACATAAAATTTGCTACTTGTTCTTCTCAAGTGCTCAGATCTTTTCTACGTCTTACGGTTGGTGAGAAAAAATTCCAATTGGAGGTCTACATGTCTTGCAAATTTCGTGAAAATAAAAACTTTGTATTTCGTTCCAAATTTAATTTATTTCGATTAAGCCTGACGTACTGATTCAAAAAAGATATACATACCCCTATGAGAAAATGCACCGTTTGGCCGGAAAATGGAAAAAACTGAAAATTTTTAATTCGATTTTTCCATTATTTTTGCCAAACTGTGGGTAGGGGATAGAAAAAAAACACATATTTGGAATAAGTTAGACCTAGTGTATATATTAACATTAAAAAAACAATTTCCTAAAATTGGAATTTGCCCAAAAATGTTTAAAGGGGGTACCCTTGGATTTTTTTCAAAATTCAATAATCGGGCATATTGGCGTCAATTTCGGTCCTAGAGTCAAACCGGTGCACTTTTCCTACATAAAATTTGCTACTTGTTCTTCTCAAGTGCTCAGATTTTTTCTACGTCTTACGGTTCGTGAGAAAAAATTCCAATTGGAGGTCTACATGTCTTGCAAATTTCGTGAGAATAAAAACTTTGTATTTCGTTCCAAATTTAATTTATTTCGATTAAGCCTGACGTACTGATTCAAAAAAGATATACATACCCCTATGAGAAAATGCACTGTTTGGCCGGAAAATGGAAAAAACTATAATTTTTTGTAATATTTGTTCATCATTTAAACATCCTTTAATCGGATATATTGGCGTCAATTCCGGTCCTAGAGTCAAACCGGTGCACATTTCTTACATAAAATTTGCTACTTGTTCTTCTCAAGTGCTCAGATTTTTTCTACGTCTTACGGTTCGTGAGAAAAAATTCCAATTGGAGGTCTACATGTCTTGCAAATTTTGTGAAAATAAAAACTTTGTATTTCGTTCCAAATTTAATTTATTTCGATTAAACCTGACGTACTGATTCAAAAAAGATATACATACCCCTATGAGAAAATGCACCGTTTGGCCGGAAAATGGAAAAAACTGAAAATTTTTAATTCGATTTTTCCATTATTTTTGCCAAACTGTGGGTAGGGGATAGAAAAAAAAAACACATATTTGGAATAAGTTAGACCTAGTGTATATATTAACATTAAAAAAACAATTTCCTAAAATTGGAATTTGCCCAAAAATGTTTAAAGGGGGTACCCTTGGATTTTTTTCAAAATTCAATAATCGCGCATATTGGCGTCAATTTCGGTCCTAGAGTCAAACCGGTGCACTTTTCCTACATAAAATTTGCTACTTGTTCTTCTCAAGTGCTCAGATCTTTTCTACGTCTTACGGTTCGTGAGAAAAAATTCCAATTGGAGGTCTACATGTCTTGCAAATTTCGTGAAAATAAAAACTTTGTATTTCGTTCCAAATTTAATTTATTTCGATTAAGCCTGACGTACTGATTCAAAAAAGATATACATACCCCTATGAGAAAATGCACCGTTTGGCCGGAAAATGGAAAAAACTGAAAATTTTTAATTCGATTTTTCCATTATTTTTGCCAAACTGTGGGTAGGGGATAGAAAAAAAACACATATTTGGAATAAGTTAGACCTAGTGTATATATTAACATTAAAAAAACAATTTCCTAAAATTGGAATTTACCCAAAAATGTTTAAAGGGGGTACCCTTGGATTTTTTTCAAAATTCAATAATCGGGCATATTGGCGTCAATTTCGGTCCTAGAGTCAAACCGGTGCACTTTTCCTACATAAAATTTGCTACTTGTTCTTCTCAAGTGCTCAGATCTTTTCTACGTCTTACGGTTCGTGAGAAAAAATTCCAATTGGAGGTCTACATGTCTTGCAAATTTCGTGAAAATAAAAACTTTGTATTTCGTTCCAAATTTAATTTATTTCGATTAAACCTGACGTACTGATTCAAAAAAGATATACATACCCCTATGAGAAAATGCACCGTTTGGCCGGAAAATGGAAAAAACTGAAAATTTTTAATTCGATTTTTCCATTATTTTTGCCAAACTGTGGGTAGGGGATAGAAAAAAAACACATATTTGGAATAAGTTAGACCTAGTGTATATATTAACATTAAAAAAACAATTTCCTAAAATTGGAATTTGCCCAAAAATGTTTAAAGGGGGTACCCTTGGATTTTTTTCAAAATTCAATAATCGGGCATATTGGCGTCAATTTCGGTCCTAGAGTCAAACCGGTGCACTTTTCCTACATAAAATTTGCTACTTGTTCTTCTCAAGTGCTCAGATCTTTTCTACGTCTTACGGTTCGTGAGAAAAAATTCCAATTGGAGGTCTACATGTCTTGCAAATTTCGTGAAAATAAAAACTTTGTATTTCGTTCCAAATTTAATTTATTTCGATTAAGCCTGACGTACTGATTCAAAAAAGATATACATACCCCTATGAGAAAATGCACCGTTTGGCCGGAAAATGGAAAAAACTGAAAATTTTTAATTCGATTTTTCCATTATTTTTGCCAAACTGTGGGTAGGGGATAGAAAAAAAACACATATTTGGAATAAGTTAGACCTAGTGTATATATTAACATTAAAAAAACAATTTCCTAAAATTGGAATTTGCCCAAAAATGTTTAAAGGGGGTACCCTTGGATTTTTTTCAAAATTCAATAATCGGGCATATTGGCGTCAATTTCGGTCCTAGAGTCAAACCGGTGCACTTTTCCTACATAAAATTTGCTACTTGTTCTTCTCAAGTGCTCAGATTTTTTCTACGTCTTACGGTTCGTGAGAAAAAATTCCAATTGGAGGTCTACATGTCTTGCAAATTTCGTGAAAATAAAAACTTTGTATTTCGTTCCAAATTTAATTTATTTCGATTAAGCCTGACATACTGATTCAAAAAAGATATACATACCCTTATGAGAAAATGCACCGTTTGGCCGGAAAATGGAAAAAACTATAATTTTTTGTAATATTTGTTCATTTCTTAAACAACTTTTAACCGGACATATTGGCGTCAATTTCGGTCCTAGAGTCAAATTGGTGCACTTTTCTTACATAAAATTTGCTACTTGTTCTTCTCAAGTTCTCAGATCTTTTCTACGTCTTACGGTTCGTGAGAAAAAATTCCAATTGGAGGTCTACATGTCTTGCAAATTTCGTGAAAATAAAAACTTTGTATTTCGTTCCAAATTTAATTTATTTCGATTAAACCTGACGTACTGATTCAAAAAAGATATACATACCCCTATGAGAAAATGCACCGTTTGGCCGGAAAATGGAAAAAACTGAAAATTTTTAATTTGATTTTTCCATTATTTTTGCCAAACTGTGGGTAGGGGATAGAAAAAAAACACATATTTGGAATAAGTTAGACCTAGTGTATATATTAACATTAAAAAAACAATTTCCTAAAATTGGAATTTGCCCAAAAATGTTTAAAGGGGGTACCCTTGGATTTTTTTCAAAATTCAATAATCGGGCATATTGGCGTCAATTTCGGTCCTAGAGTCAAACCGGTGCACTTTTCCTACATAAAATTTGCTACTTGTTCTTCTCAAGTGCTCAGATCTTTTCTACGTCTTACGGTTCGTGAAAAAAAATTCCAATTGGAGGTCTACATGTCTTGCAAATTTCGTGAAAATAAAAACTTTGTATTTCGTTCCAAATTTAATTTATTTCGATTAAGCCTGACGTACTGATTCAAAAAAGATATACATACCCCTATGAGAAAATGCACCGTTTGGCCGGAAAATGGAAAAAACTGAAAATTTTTAATTCGATTTTTCCATTATTTTTGCCAAACTGTGGGTAGGGGATAGAAAAAAAACACATATTTGGAATAAGTTAGACCTAGTGTATATATTAACATTAAAAAAACAATTTCCTAAAATTGGAATTTGCCCAAAAATGTTTAAAGGGGGTACCCTTGGATTTTTTTCAAAATTCAATAATCGGGCATATTGGCGTCAATTTCGGTCCTAGAGTCAAACCGGTGCACTTTTCCTACATAAAATTTGCTACTTGTTCTTCTCAAGTGCTCAGATTTTTTCTACGTCTTACGGTTCGTGAGAAAAAATTCCAATTGGAGGTCTACATGTCTTGCAAATTTCGTGAGAATAAAAACTTTGTATTTCGTTCCAAATTTAATTTATTTCGATTAAGCCTGACGTACTGATTCAAAAAAGATATACATACCCCTATGAGAAAATGCACCGTTTGGCCGGAAAATGGAAAAAACTGAAAATTTTTAATTCGATTTTTCCATTATTTTTGCCAAACTGTGGGTAGGGGATAGAAAAAAAACACATATTTTTAATAAGTTAGACCTAGTGTATATATTAACATTAAAAAAACAATTTCCTAAAATTGGAATTTGCCCAAAAATGTTTAAAGGGGGTACCCTTGGATTTTTTTCAAAATTCAATAATCGGGCATATTGGCGTCAATTTCGGTCCTAGAGTCAAACCGGTGCACTTTTCCTACATAAAATTTGCTACTTGTTCTTCTCAAGTGCTCAGATCTTTTCTACGTCTTACGGTTCGTGAGAAAAAATTCCAATTGGAGGTCTACATGTCTTGCAAATTTCGTGAAAATAAAAACTTTGTATTTCGTTCCAAATTTAATTTATTTCGATTAAGCCTGACGTACTGATTCAAAAAAGATATACATACCCTTATGAGAAAATGCACCGTTTGGCCGGAAAATGGAAAAAACTATAATTTTTTGTAATATTTGTTCATTTCTTAAACATCCTTTAACCGGACATATTGGCGTCAATTTCGGTCCTAGAGTCAAATTGGTGCACTTTTCTTACATAAAATTTGCTACTTGTTCTTCTCAAGTTCTCAGATCTTTTCTACGTCTTACGGTTCGTGAGAAAAAATTCCAATTGGAGGTCTACATGTCTTGCAAATTTCGTGAAAATAAAAACTTTGTATTTCGTTCCAAATTTAATTTATTTCGATTAAACCTGACGTACTGATTCAAAAAAGATATACATACCCCTATGAGAAAATGCACCGTTTGGCCGGAAAATGGAAAAAACTGAAAATTTTTAATTCGATTTTTCCATTATTTTTGCCAAACTGTGGGTAGGGGATAGAAAAAAAACACATATTTGGAATAAGTTAGACCTAGTGTATATATTAACATTAAAAAAACAATTTCCTAAAATTGGAATTTACCCAAAAATGTTTAAAGGGGGTACCCTTGGATTTTTTTCAAAATTCAATAATCGGGCATATTGGCGTCAATTTCGGTCCTAGAGTCAAACCGGTGCACTTTTCCTACATAAAATTTGCTACTTGTTCTTCTCAAGTGCTCAGATCTTTTCTACGTCTTACGGTTCGTGAGAAAAAATTCCAATTGGAGGTCTACATGTCTTGCAAATTTCGTGAAAATAAAAACTTTGTATTTCGTTCCAAATTTAATTTATTTCGATTAAACCTGACGTACTGATTCAAAAAAGATATACATACCCCTATGAGAAAATGCACCGTTTGGCCGGAAAATGGAAAAAACTGAAAATTTTTAATTCGATTTTTCCATTATTTTTGCCAAACTGTGGGTAGGGGATAGAAAAAAAACACATATTTGGAATAAGTTAGACCTAGTGTATATATTAACATTAAAAAAACAATTTCCTAAAATTGGAATTTGCCCAAAAATGTTTAAAGGGGGTACCCTTGGATTTTTTTCAAAATTCAATAATCGGGCATATTGGCGTCAATTTCGGTCCTAGAGTCAAACCGGTGCACTTTTCCTACATAAAATTTGCTACTTGTTCTTCTCAAGTGCTCAGATCTTTTCTACGTCTTACGGTTCGTGAGAAAAAATTCCAATTGGAGGTCTACATGTCTTGCAAATTTCGTGAAAATAAAAACTTTGTATTTCGTTCCAAATTTAATTTATTTCGATTAAGCCTGACGTACTGATTCAAAAAAGATATACATACCCCTATGAGAAAATGCACCGTTTGGCCGGAAAATGGAAAAAACTGAAAATTTTTAATTCGATTTTTCCATTATTTTTGCCAAACTGTGGGTAGGGGATAGAAAAAAAACACATATTTGGAATAAGTTAGACCTAGTGTATATATTAACATTAAAAAAACAATTTCCTAAAATTGGAATTTGCCCAAAAATGTTTAAAGGGGGTACCCTTGGATTTTTTTCAAAATTCAATAATCGGGCATATTGGCGTCAATTTCGGTCCTAGAGTCAAACCGGTGCACTTTTCCTACATAAAATTTGCTACTTGTTCTTCTCAAGTGCTCAGATTTTTTCTACGTCTTACGGTTCGTGAGAAAAAATTCCAATTGGAGGTCTACATGTCTTGCAAATTTCGTGAAAATAAAAACTTTGTATTTCGTTCCAAATTTAATTTATTTCGATTAAGCCTGACATACTGATTCAAAAAAGATATACATACCCTTATGAGAAAATGCACCGTTTGGCCGGAAAATGGAAAAAACTATAATTTTTTGTAATATTTGTTCATTTCTTAAACAACTTTTAACCGGACATATTGGCGTCAATTTCGGTCCTAG
The DNA here is from genome assembly GCF_040954645.1 of Diabrotica undecimpunctata. NCBI lineage: Eukaryota > Metazoa > Arthropoda > Insecta > Coleoptera > Chrysomelidae > Diabrotica > Diabrotica undecimpunctata. The sequence goes on along the minus strand of NW_027311957.1, from coordinate 127,718 downwards.
AGTCAAATTGGTGCACTTTTCTTACATAAAATTTGCTACTTGTTCTTCTCAAGTTCTCAGATCTTTTCTACGTCTTACGGTTCGTGAGAAAAAATTCCAATTGGAGGTCTACATGTCTTGCAAATTTCGTGAAAATAAAAACTTTGTATTTCGTTCCAAATTTAATTTATTTCGATTAAACCTGACGTACTGATTCAAAAAAGATATACATACCCCTATGAGAAAATGCACCGTTTGGCCGGAAAATGGAAAAAACTGAAAATTTTTAATTTGATTTTTCCATTATTTTTGCCAAACTGTGGGTAGGGGATAGAAAAAAAACACATATTTGGAATAAGTTAGACCTAGTGTATATATTAACATTAAAAAAACAATTTCCTAAAATTGGAATTTGCCCAAAAATGTTTAAAGGGGGTACCCTTGGATTTTTTTCAAAATTCAATAATCGGGCATATTGGCGTCAATTTCGGTCCTAGAGTCAAACCGGTGCACTTTTCCTACATAAAATTTGCTACTTGTTCTTCTCAAGTGCTCAGATCTTTTCTACGTCTTACGGTTCGTGAAAAAAAATTCCAATTGGAGGTCTACATGTCTTGCAAATTTCGTGAAAATAAAAACTTTGTATTTCGTTCCAAATTTAATTTATTTCGATTAAGCCTGACGTACTGATTCAAAAAAGATATACATACCCCTATGAGAAAATGCACCGTTTGGCCGGAAAATGGAAAAAACTGAAAATTTTTAATTCGATTTTTCCATTATTTTTGCCAAACTGTGGGTAGGGGATAGAAAAAAAACACATATTTGGAATAAGTTAGACCTAGTGTATATATTAACATTAAAAAAACAATTTCCTAAAATTGGAATTTGCCCAAAAATGTTTAAAGGGGGTACCCTTGGATTTTTTTCAAAATTCAATAATCGGGCATATTGGCGTCAATTTCGGTCCTAGAGTCAAACCGGTGCACTTTTCCTACATAAAATTTGCTACTTGTTCTTCTCAAGTGCTCAGATTTTTTCTACGTCTTACGGTTCGTGAGAAAAAATTCCAATTGGAGGTCTACATGTCTTGCAAATTTCGTGAGAATAAAAACTTTGTATTTCGTTCCAAATTTAATTTATTTCGATTAAGCCTGACGTACTGATTCAAAAAAGATATACATACCCCTATGAGAAAATGCACCGTTTGGCCGGAAAATGGAAAAAACTGAAAATTTTTAATTCGATTTTTCCATTATTTTTGCCAAACTGTGGGTAGGGGATAGAAAAAAAACACATATTTTTAATAAGTTAGACCTAGTGTATATATTAACATTAAAAAAACAATTTCCTAAAATTGGAATTTGCCCAAAAATGTTTAAAGGGGGTACCCTTGGATTTTTTTCAAAATTCAATAATCGGGCATATTGGCGTCAATTTCGGTCCTAGAGTCAAACCGGTGCACTTTTCCTACATAAAATTTGCTACTTGTTCTTCTCAAGTGCTCAGATCTTTTCTACGTCTTACGGTTCGTGAGAAAAAATTCCAATTGGAGGTCTACATGTCTTGCAAATTTCGTGAAAATAAAAACTTTGTATTTCGTTCCAAATTTAATTTATTTCGATTAAGCCTGACGTACTGATTCAAAAAAGATATACATACCCCTATGAGAAAATGCACCGTTTGGCCGGAAAATGGAAAAAACTGAAAATTTTTAATTCGATTTTTCCATTATTTTTGCCAAACTGTGGGTAGGGGATAGAAAAAAAACACATATTTGGAATAAGTTAGACCTAGTGTATATATTAACATTAAAAAAACAATTTCCTAAAATTGGAATTTGCCCAAAAATGTTTAAAGGGATTCCCTTGGATTTTTTTCAAAATTCAATAATCGGGCATATTGGCGTCAATTTCGGTCCTAGAGTCAAACCGGTGCACTTTTGCTACATAAAATTTGCTACTTGTTCTTCTCAAGTGCTCAGATTTTTTCTACGTCTTACGGTTCGTGAGAAAAAATTCCAATTGGAGGTCTACATGTCTTGCAAATTTCGTGAAAATAAAAACTTTGTATTTCGTTCCAAATTTAATTTATTTCGATTAAGCCTGACGTACTGATTCAAAAAAGATATACATACCCTTATGAGAAAATGCACCGTTTGGCCGGAAAATGGAAAAAACTATAATTTTTTGTAATATTTGTTCATTTCTTAAACATCCTTTAACCGGACATATTGGCGTCAATTTCGGTCCTAGAGTCAAATTGGTGCACTTTTCTTACATAAAATTTGCTACTTGTTCTTCTCAAGTGCTCAGATTTTTTCTACGTCTTACGGTTCGTGAGAAAAAATTCCAATTGGAGGTCTACATGTCTTGCAAATTTCGTGAAAATAAAAACTTTGTATTTCGTTCCAAATTTAATTTATTTCGATTAAACCTGACGTACTGATTCAAAAAAGATATACATACCCCTATGAGAAAATGCACCGTTTGGCCGGAAAATGGAAAAAACTGAAAATTTTTAATTCGATTTTTCCATTATTTTTGCCAAACTGTGGGTAGGGGATAGAAAAAAAACACATATTTGGAATAAGTTAGACCTAGTGTAGATATTAACATTAAAAAAACAATTTCCTAAAATTGGAATTTGCCCAAAAATGTTTAAAGGGGGTACCCTTGGATTTTTTTCAAAATTCAATAATCGGGCATATTGGCGTCAATTTCGGTCCTAGAGTCAAACCGGTGCACTTTTCCTACATAAAATTTGCTACTTGTTCTTCTCAAGTGCTCAGATCTTTTCTACGTCTTACGGTTCGTGAGAAAAAATTCCAATTGGAGGTCTACATGTCTTGCAAATTTCGTGAAAATAAAAACTTTGTATTTCGTTCCAAATTTAATTTATTTCGATTAAGCCTGACGTACTGATTCAAAAAAGATATACATACCCCTATGAGAAAATGCACCGTTTGGCCGGAAAATGGAAAAAACTGAAAATTTTTAATTCGATTTTTCCATTATTTTTGCCAAACTGTGGGTAGGGGATAGAAAAAAAACACATATTTGGAATAAGTTAGACCTAGTGTATATATTAACATTAAAAAAACAATTTCCTAAAATTGGAATTTGCCCAAAAATGTTTAAAGGGATTCCCTTGGATTTTTTTCAAAATTCAATAATCGGGCATATTGGCGTCAATTTCGGTCCTAGAGTCAAACCGGTGCACTTTTGCTACATAAAATTTGCTACTTGTTCTTCTCAAGTGCTCAGATTTTTTCTACGTCTTACGGTTCGTGAGAAAAAATTCCAATTGGAGGTCTACATGTCTTGCAAATTTCGTGAGAATAAAAACTTTGTATTTCGTTCCAAATTTAATTTATTTCGATTAAGCCTGACGTACTGATTCAAAAAAGATATACATACCCCTATGAGAAAATGCACCGTTTGGCCGGAAAATGGAAAAAACTGAAAATTTTTAATTCGATTTTTCCATTATTTTTGCCAAACTGTGGGTAGGGGATAGAAAAAAAACACATATTTGGAATAAGTTAGACCTAGTGTATATATTAACATTAAAAAAACAATTTCCTAAAATTGGAATTTGCCCAAAAATGTTTAAAGGGGGTACCCTTGGATTTTTTTCAAAATTCAATAATCGGGCATATTGGCGTCAATTTCGGTCCTAGAGTCAAACCGGTGCACTTTTCCTACATAAAATTTGCTACTTGTTCTTCTCAAGTGCTCAGATCTTTTCTACGTCTTACGGTTCGTGAGAAAAAATTCCAATTGGAGGTCTACATGTCTTGCAAATTTCGTGAAAATAAAAACTTTGTATTTCGTTCCAAATTTAATTTATTTCGATTAAGACTGACGTACTGATTCAAAAAAGATATACATACCCCTATGAGAAAATGCACCGTTTGGCCGGAAAATGGAAAAAACTGAAAATTTTTAATTCGATTTTTCCATTATTTTTGCCAAACTGTGGGTAGGGGATAGAAAAAAAACACATATTTGGAATAAGTTAGACCTAGTGTATATATTAACATTAAAAAAACAATTTCCTAAAATTGGAATTTGCCCAAAAATGTTTAAAGGGATTCCCTTGGATTTTTTTCAAAATTCAATAATCGGGCATATTGGCGTCAATTTCGGTCCTAGAGTCAAACCGGTGCACTTTTGCTACATAAAATTTGCTACTTGTTCTTCTCAAGTGCTCAGATTTTTTCTACGTCTTACGGTTCGTGAGAAAAAATTCCAATTGGAGGTCTACATGTCTTGCAAATTTCGTGAGAATAAAAACTTTGTATTTCGTTCCAAATTTAATTTATTTCGATTAAGCCTGACGTACTGATTCAAAAAAGATATACATACCCCTATGAGAAAATGCACCGTTTGGCCGGAAAATGGAAAAAACTGAAAATTTTTAATTCGATTTTTCCATTATTTTTGCCAAACTGTGGGTAGGGGATAGAAAAAAAACACATATTTGGAATAAGTTAGACCTAGTGTATATATTAACATTAAAAAAACAATTTCCTAAAATTGGAATTTACCCAAAAATGTTTAAAGGGGGTACCCTTGGATTTTTTTCAAAATTCAATAATCGGGCATATTGGCGTCAATTTCGGTCCTAGAGTCAAACCGGTGCACTTTTCCTACATAAAATTTGCTACTTGTTCTTCTCAAGTGCTCAGATCTTTTCTACGTCTTACGGTTCGTGAGAAAAAATTCCAATTGGAGGTCTACATGTCTTGCAAATTTCGTGAAAATAAAAACTTTGTATTTCGTTCCAAATTTAATTTATTTCGATTAAACCTGACGTACTGATTCAAAAAAGATATACATACCCCTATGAGAAAATGCACCGTTTGGCCGGAAAATGGAAAAAACTGAAAATTTTTAATTCGATTTTTCCATTATTTTTGCCAAACTGTGGGTAGGGGATAGAAAAAAAACACATATTTGGAATAAGTTAGACCTAGTGTATATATTAACATTAAAAAAACAATTTCCTAAAATTGGAATTTGCCCAAAAATGTTTAAAGGGGGTACCCTTGGATTTTTTTCAAAATTCAATAATCGGGCATATTGGCGTCAATTTCGGTCCTAGAGTCAAACCGGTGCACTTTTCCTACATAAAATTTGCTACTTGTTCTTCTCAAGTGCTCAGATCTTTTCTACGTCTTACGGTTCGTGAGAAAAAATTCCAATTGGAGGTCTACATGTCTTGCAAATTTCGTGAAAATAAAAACTTTGTATTTCGTTCCAAATTTAATTTATTTCGATTAAGCCTGACGTACTGATTCAAAAAAGATATACATACCCTTATGAGAAAATGCACCGTTTGGCCGGAAAATGGAAAAAACTATAATTTTTTGTAATATTTGTTCATTTCTTAAACATCCTTTAACCGGACATATTGGCGTCAATTTCGGTCCTAGAGTCAAATTGGTGCACTTTTCTTACATAAAATTTGCTACTTGTTCTTCTCAAGTTCTCAGATCTTTTCTACGTCTTACGGTTCGTGAGAAAAAATTCCAATTGGAGGTCTACATGTCTTGCAAATTTCGTGAAAATAAAAACTTTGTATTTCGTTCCAAATTTAATTTATTTCGATTAAACCTGACGTACTGATTCAAAAAAGATATACATACCCCTATGAGAAAATGCACCGTTTGGCCGGAAAATGGAAAAAACTGAAAATTTTTAATTTGATTTTTCCATTATTTTTGCCAAACTGTGGGTAGGGGATAGAAAAAAAACACATATTTGGAATAAGTTAGACCTAGTGTATATATTAACATTAAAAAAACAATTTCCTAAAATTGGAATTTGCCCAAAAATGTTTAAAGGGGGTACCCTTGGATTTTTTTCAAAATTCAATAATCGGGCATATTGGCGTCAATTTCGGTCCTAGAGTCAAACCGGTGCACTTTTCCTACATAAAATTTGCTACTTGTTCTTCTCAAGTGCTCAGATCTTTTCTACGTCTTACGGTTCGTGAGAAAAAATTCCAATTGGAGGTCTACATGTCTTGCAAATTTCGTGAAAATAAAAACTTTGTATTTCGTTCCAAATTTAATTTATTTCGATTAAGCCTGACGTACTGATTCAAAAAAGATATACATACCCCTATGAGAAAATGCACCGTTTGGCCGGAAAATGGAAAAAACTGAAAATTTTTAATTCGATTTTTCCATTATTTTTGCCAAACTGTGGGTAGGGGATAGAAAAAAAACACATATTTGGAATAAGTTAGACCTAGTGTATATATTAACATTAAAAAAACAATTTCCTAAAATTGGAATTTGCCCAAAAATGTTTAAAGGGGGTACCCTTGGATTTTTTTCAAAATTCAATAATCGGGCATATTGGCGTCAATTTCGGTCCTAGAGTCAAACCGGTGCACTTTTCCTACATAAAATTTGCTACTTGTTCTTCTCAAGTGCTCAGATTTTTTCTACGTCTTACGGTTCGTGAGAAAAAATTCCAATTGGAGGTCTACATGTCTTGCAAATTTCGTGAGAATAAAAACTTTGTATTTCGTTCCAAATTTAATTTATTTCGATTAAGCCTGACGTACTGATTCAAAAAAGATATACATACCCCTATGAGAAAATGCACTGTTTGGCCGGAAAATGGAAAAAACTATAATTTTTTGTAATATTTGTTCATCATTTAAACATCCTTTAATCGGATATATTGGCGTCAATTCCGGTCCTAGAGTCAAACCGGTGCACATTTCTTACATAAAATTTGCTACTTGTTCTTCTCAAGTGCTCAGATTTTTTCTACGTCTTACGGTTCGTGAGAAAAAATTCCAATTGGAGGTCTACATGTCTTGCAAATTTTGTGAAAATAAAAACTTTGTATTTCGTTCCAAATTTAATTTATTTCGATTAAACCTGACGTACTGATTCAAAAAAGATATACATACCCCTATGAGAAAATGCACCGTTTGGCCGGAAAATGGAAAAAACTGAAAATTTTTAATTCGATTTTTCCATTATTTTTGCCAAACTGTGGGTAGGGGATAGAAAAAAAAAAACACATATTTGGAATAAGTTAGACCTAGTGTATATATTAACATTAAAAAAACAATTTCCTAAAATTGGAATTTGCCCAAAAATGTTTAAAGGGGGTACCCTTGGATTTTTTTCAAAATTCAATAATCGCGCATATTGGCGTCAATTTCGGTCCTAGAGTCAAACCGGTGCACTTTTCCTACATAAAATTTGCTACTTGTTCTTCTCAAGTGCTCAGATCTTTTCTACGTCTTACGGTTCGTGAGAAAAAATTCCAATTGGAGGTCTACATGTCTTGCAAATTTCGTGAAAATAAAAACTTTGTATTTCGTTCCAAATTTAATTTATTTCGATTAGACCTGACGTACTGATTCAAAAAAGATATACATACCCCTATGAGAAAATGCACCGTTTGGCCGGAAAATGGAAAAAACTGAAAATTTTTAATTCGATTTTTCCATTATTTTTGCCAAACTGTGGGTAGGGGATAGAAAAAAAACACATATTTGGAATAAGTTAGACCTAGTGTATATATTAACATTAAAAAAACAATTTCCTAAAATTGGAATTTGCCCAAAAATGTTTAAAGGGGGTACCCTTGGATTTTTTTCAAAATTCAATAATCGGGCATATTGGCGTCAATTTCGGTCCTAGAGTCAAACCGGTGCACTTTTCCTACATAAAATTTGCTACTTGTTCTTCTCAAGTGCTCAGATCTTTTCTACGTCTTACGGTTCGTGAGAAAAAATTCCAATTGGAGGTCTACATGTCTTGCAAATTTCGTGAAAATAAAAACTTTGTATTTCGTTCCAAATTTAATTTATTTCGATTAAGCCTGACGTACTGATTCAAAAAAGATATACATACCCCTATGAGAAAATGCACCGTTTGGCCGGAAAATGGAAAAAACTGAAAATTTTTAATTCGATTTTTCCATTATTTTTGCCAAACTGTGGGTAGGGGATAGAAAAAAAACACATATTTGGAATAAGTTAGACCTAGTGTATATATTAACATTAAAAAAACAATTTCCTAAAATTGGAATTTGCCCAAAAATGTTTAAAGGGGGTACCCTTGGATTTTTTTCAAAATTCAATAATCGGGCATATTGGCGTCAATTTCGGTCCTAGAGTCAAACCGGTGCACTTTTCCTACATAAAATTTGCTACTTGTTCTTCTCAAGTGCTCAGATTTTTTCTACGTCTTACGGTTCGTGAGAAAAAATTCCAATTGGAGGTCTACATGTCTTGCAAATTTCGTGAAAATAAAAACTTTGTATTTCGTTCCAAATTTAATTTATTTCGATTAAGCCTGACGTACTGATTCAAAAAAGATATACATACCCTTATGAGAAAATGCACCGTTTGGCCGGAAAATGGAAAAAACTATAATTTTTTGTAATATTTGTTCATTTCTTAAACAACCTTTAACCGGACATATTGGCGTCAATTTCGGTCCTAGAGTCAAATTGGTGCACTTTTCTTACATAAAATTTGCTACTTGTTCTTCTCAAGTTCTCAGATCTTTTCTACGTCTTACGGTTCGTGAGAAAAAATTCCAATTGGAGGTCTACATGTCTTGCAAATTTCGTGAAAATAAAAACTTTGTATTTCGTTCCAAATTTAATTTATTTCGATTAAACCTGACGTACTGATTCAAAAAAGATATACATACCCCTATGAGAAAATGCACCGTTTGGCCGGAAAATGGAAAAAACTGAAAATTTTTAATTTGATTTTTCCATTATTTTTGCCAAACTGTGGGTAGGGGATAGAAAAAAAACACATATTTGGAATAAGTTAGACCTAGTGTATATATTAACATTAAAAAAACAATTTCCTAAAATTGGAATTTGCCCAAAAATGTTTAAAGGGGGTACCCTTGGATTTTTTTCAAAATTCAATAATCGGGCATATTGGCGTCAATTTCGGTCCTAGAGTCAAACCGGTGCACTTTTCCTACATAAAATTTGCTACTTGTTCTTCTCAAGTGCTCAGATCTTTTCTACGTCTTACGGTTCGTGAAAAAAAATTCCAATTGGAGGTCTACATGTCTTGCAAATTTCGTGAAAATAAAAACTTTGTATTTCGTTCCAAATTTAATTTATTTCGATTAAGCCTGACGTACTGATTCAAAAAAGATATACATACCCCTATGAGAAAATGCACCGTTTGGCCGGAAAATGGAAAAAACTGAAAATTTTTAATTCGATTTTTCCATTATTTTTGCCAAACTGTGGGTAGGGGATAGAAAAAAAACACATATTTGGAATAAGTTAGACCTAGTGTATATATTAACATTAAAAAAACAATTTCCTAAAATTGGAATTTGCCCAAAAATGTTTAAAGGGGGTACCCTTGGATTTTTTTCAAAATTCTATAATCGGGCATATTGGCGTCAATTTCGGTCCTAGAGTCAAACCGGTGCACTTTTCCTACATAAAATTTGCTACTTGTTCTTCTCAAGTGCTCAGATTTTTTCTACGTCTTACGGTTCGTGAGAAAAAATTCCAATTGGAGGTCTACATGTCTTGCAAATTTCGTGAGAATAAAAACTTTGTATTTCGTTCCAAATTTAATTTATTTCGATTAAGCCTGACGTACTGATTCAAAAAAGATATACATACCCCTATGAGAAAATGCACCGTTTGGCCGGAAAATGGAAAAAACTGAAAATTTTTAATTCGATTTTTCCATTATTTTTGCCAAACTGTGGGTAGGGGATAGAAAAAAAACACATATTTTTAATAAGTTAGACCTAGTGTATATATTAACATTAAAAAAACAATTTCCTAAAATTGGAATTTGCCCAAAAATGTTTAAAGGGGGTACCCTTGGATTTTTTTCAAAATTCAATAATCGGGCATATTGGCGTCAATTTCGGTCCTAGAGTCAAACCGGTGCACTTTTCCTACATAAAATTTGCTACTTGTTCTTCTCAAGTGCTCAGATCTTTTCTACGTCTTACGGTTCGTGAGAAAAAATTCCAATTGGAGGTCTACATGTCTTGCAAATTTCGTGAAAATAAAAACTTTGTATTTCGTTCCAAATTTAATTTATTTCGATTAAGCCTGACGTACTGATTCAAAAAAGATATACATACCCCTATGAGAAAATGCACCGTTTGGCCGGAAAATGGAAAAAACTGAAAATTTTTAATTCGATTTTTCCATTATTTTTGCCAAACTGTGGGTAGGGGATAGAAAAAAAAACACATATTTGGAATAAGTTAGACCTAGTGTATATATTAACATTAAAAAAACAATTTCCTAAAATTGGAATTTGCCCAAAAATGTTTAAAGGGGGTACCCTTGGATTTTTTTCAAAATTCAATAATCGGGCATATTGGCGTCAATTTCGGTCCTAGAGTCAAACCGGTGCACTTTTCCTACATAAAATTTGCTACTTGTTCTTCTCAAGTGCTCAGATTTTTTCTACGTCTTACGGTTCGTGAGAAAAAATTCCAATTGGAGGTCTACATGTCTTGCAAATTTCGTGAAAATAAAAACTTTGTATTTCGTTCCAAATTTAATTTATTTCGATTAAGCCTGACGTACTGATTCAAAAAAGATATACATACCCTTATGAGAAAATGCACCGTTTGGCCGGAAAATGGAAAAAACTATAATTTTTTGTAATATTTGTTCATTTCTTAAACATCCTTTAACCGGACATATTGGCGTCAATTTCGGTCCTAGAGTCAAATTGGTGCACTTTTCTTACATAAAATTTGCTACTTGTTCTTCTCAAGTTCTCAGATCTTTTCTACGTCTTACGGTTCGTGAGAAAAAATTCCAATTGGAGGTCTACATGTCTTGCAAATTTCGTGAAAATAAAAACTTTATATTTCGTTCCAAATTTAATTTATTTCGATTAAACCTGACGTACTGATTCAAAAAAGATATACATACCCCTATGAGAAAATGCACCGTTTGGCCGGAAAATGGAAAAAACTGAAAATTTTTAATTCGATTTTTCCATTATTTTTGCCAAACTGTGGGTAGGGGATAGAAAAAAAACACATATTTGGAATAAGTTAGACCTAGTGTATATATTAACATTAAAAAAACAATTTCCTAAAATTGGAATTTGCCCAAAAATGTTTAAAGGGGGTACCCTTGGATTTTTTTCAAAATTCAATAATCGGGCATATTGGCGTCAATTTTGGTCCTAGAGTCAAACCGGTGCACTTTTCCTACATAAAATTTGCTACTTGTTCTTCTCAAGTGCTCAGATCTTTTCTACGTCTTACGGTTCTTGAGAAAAAATTCCAATTGGAGGTCTACATGTCTTGCAAATTTCGTGAAAATAAAAACTTTGTATTTCGTTCCAAATTTAATTTATTTCGATTAAGCCTGACGTACTAATTCAAAAAAGATATACATACCCCTATGAGAAAATGCACCGTTTGGCCGGAAAATGGAAAAAACTGAAAATTTTTAATTCGATTTTTCCATTATTTTTGCCAAACTGTGGGTAGGGGATAGAAAAAAAACACATATTTGGAATAAGTTAGACCTAGTGTATATATTAACATTAAAAAAACAATTTCCTAAAATTGGAATTTACCCAAAAATGTTTAAAGGGGGTACCCTTGGATTTTTTTCAAAATTCAATAATCGGGCATATTGGCGTCAATTTCGGTCCTAGAGTCAAACCGGTGCACTTTTCCTACATAAAATTTGCTACTTGTTCTTCTCAAGTGCTCAGATCTTTTCTACGTCTTACGGTTCGTGATAAAAAATTCCAATTGGAGGTCTACATGTCTTGCAAATTTCGTGAAAATAAAAACTTTGTATTTCGTTCCAAATTTAATTTATTTCGATTAAACCTGACGTACTGATTCAAAAAAGATATACATACCCCTATGAGAAAATGCACCGTTTGGCCGGAAAATGGAAAAAACTGAAAATTTTTAATTCGATTTTTCCATTATTTTTGCCAAACTGTGGGTAGGGGATAGAAAAAAAACACATATTTGGAATAAGTTAGACCTAGTGTATATATTAACATTAAAAAAACAATTTCCTAAAATTGGAATTTGCCCAAAAATGTTTAAAGGGGGTACCCTTGGATTTTTTTCAAAATTCAATAATCGGGCATATTGGCGTCAATTTCGGTCCTAGAGTCAAACCGGTGCACTTTTCCTACATAAAATTTGCTACTTGTTCTTCTCAAGTGCTCAGATTTTTTCTACGTCTTACGGTTCGTGAGAAAAAATTCCAATTGGAGGTCTACATGTCTTGCAAATTTCGTGAAAATAAAAACTTTGTATTTCGTTCCAAATTTAATTTATTTCGATTAAGCCTGACGTACTGATTCAAAAAAGATATACATACCCTTATGAGAAAATGCACCGTTTGGCCGGAAAATGGAAAAAACTATAATTTTTTGTAATATTTGTTCATTTCTTAAACATCCTTTAACCGGACATATTGGCGTCAATTTCGGTCCTAGAGTCAAATTGGTGCACTTTTCTTACATAAAATTTGCTACTTGTTCTTCTCAAGTTCTCAGATCTTTTCTACGTCTTACGGTTCGTGAGAAAAAATTCCAATTGGAGGTCTACATGTCTTGCAAATTTCGTGAAAATAAAAACTTTGTATTTCGTTCCAAATTTAATTTATTTCGATTAAACCTGACGTACTGATTCAAAAAAGATATACATACCCCTATGAGAAAATGCACCGTTTGGCCGGAAAATGGAAAAAACTGAAAATTTTTAATTCGATTTTTCCATTATTTTTGCCAAACTGTGGGTAGGGGATAGAAAAAAAACACATATTTGGAATAAGTTAGACCTAGTGTATATATTAACATTAAAAAAACAATTTCCTAAAATTGGAATTTGCCCAAAAATGTTTAAAGGGGGTACCCTTGGATTTTTTTCAAAATTCAATAATCGCGCATATTGGCGTCAATTTCGGTCCTAGAGTCAAACCGGTGCACTTTTCCTACATAAAATTTGCTACTTGTTCTTCTCAAGTGCTCAGATCTTTTCTACGTCTTACGGTTCGTGAGAAAAAATTCCAATTGGAGGTCTACATGTCTTGCAAATTTCGTGAAAATAAAAACTTTGTATTTCGTTCCAAATTTAATTTATTTCGATTAAGCCTGACGTACTGATTCAAAAAAGATATACATACCCCTATGAGAAAATGCACCGTTTGGCCGGAAAATGGAAAAAACTGAAAATTTTTAATTCGATTTTTCCATTATTTTTGCCAAACTGTGGGTAGGGGATAGAAAAAAAACACATATTTGGAATAAGTTAGACCTAGTGTATATATTAACATTAAAAAAACAATTTCCTAAAATTGGAATTTACCCAAAAATGTTTAAAGGGGGTACCCTTGGATTTTTTTCAAAATTCAATAATCGGGCATATTGGCGTCAATTTCGGTCCTAGAGTCAAACCGGTGCACTTTTCCTACATAAAATTTGCTACTTGTTCTTCTCAAGTGCTCAGATCTTTTCTACGTCTTACGGTTCGTGAGAAAAAATTCCAATTGGAGCTCTACATGTCTTGCAAATTTCGTGAAAATAAAAACTTTGTATTTCGTTCCAAATTTAATTTATTTCGATTAAACCTGACGTACTGATTCAAAAAAGATATACATACCCCTATGAGAAAATGCACCGTTTGGCCGGAAAATGGAAAAAACTGAAAATTTTTAATTCGATTTTTCCATTATTTTTGCCAAACTGTGGGTAGGGGATAGAAAAAAAACACATATTTGGAATAAGTTAGACCTAGTGTATATATTAACATTAAAAAAACAATTTCCTAAAATTGGAATTTACCCAAAAATGTTTAAAGGGGGTACCCTTGGATTTTTTTCAAAATTCAATAATCGGGCATATTGGCGTCAATTTCGGTCCTAGAGTCAAACCGGTGCACTTTTCCTACATAAAATTTGCTACTTGTTCTTCTCAAGTGCTCAGATCTTTTCTACGTCTTACGGTTCGTGAGAAAAAATTCCAATTGGAGCTCTACATGTCTTGCAAATTTCGTGAAAATAAAAACTTTGTATTTCGTTCCAAATTTAATTTATTTCGATTAAACCTGACGTACTGATTCAAAAAAGATATACATACCCCTATGAGAAAATGCACCGTTTGGCCGGAAAATGGAAAAAACTGAAAATTTTTAATTCGATTTTTCCATTATTTTTGCCAAACTGTGGGTAGGGGATAGAAAAAAAACACATATTTGGAATAAGTTAGACCTACAGACTGTTTCAAGTTAAGAATTCACAACTGAACAGATAGGCCAGTGCATTTCTTACGGGCGTATGTTGCCAATAGTTCACGGGACTATGCAGGGCCGGCCGAAATAACCCATTCTTTATTTATATTCAAATTTTTATTTATATTTTCCAATGTTAATCAAATTTATTTTAAAAAGATAGGTACGTATCTATTTAATAAGCTTAACGACTACAATTACTTATAAATATGGTTACATTTTCAGGGAAGTGATTTTAAAGATTATTAGAAAAATGTCTTTATTAGTGGTTAAAATATTAGGTTTTACGCAATTGGTTAATTATTATGGCACAGGTAATTCTGACAGCTTAGGTGTCAACTCTCAAAATTATTTATAAAATATTACTTTCACAATAGTTAATAAATAGAAAGCAATAATAATTAAGATATTGTGCTTAAACTTCCATTATCGGGCAAGCCGGGCTAACAGGCCCTAACAGTAAACAATATTGATTACTTTATAATTGACTATTAATAGTTTTCTAATTCTCTTTATGTACTTAGTCATTCCAAACAATAGTGTCATTTGGAAAGCACATTTGGAAAGCAGACAGATTTATGAGTTATAGATAAATGAGCGGTATGTTTTTCAAAATAGTGTAATTAGGTGAAGTGGAGATTATATGTTTGTCTGTATACATAAGCCCAAACTGCCCGATTACGTTTTTAAATTCTTCTGCCCGGACAAGGGTTAAGGCATAACCATCGCGCACTCAAATCTCAAGTGTAAAAAATTATATTGTTAAAATGGATCCAGTTTTGCCGTTTAAAAGTGGTCAAATTTTACATCTGAGTGCTAAAAAAGTGATCTTAAACGTAGTGAGATACCACATTAATTTGCTTCGAGATGAAAGTCAACGTATTGTATTCGACAAAGTATCCGCGATGACAGGAGTGTCAGTTCGTACGATTCAAAAAATCGTACAGGAAGACAAAGAAGGTGAGCTTTCTGAGGTAAAAACAAACAGAAAAAGAACCCGTTGCCGAAACAACTCCAGAGACTATACTTACGATGAAGGTGTTCGTATCGGCGTTCGTCGAACAGTGCATAGTTTTTTTTTTTGAAAACATTCCTCCTACTTTGAATCGTCTTCTGCCAAAAGTGAACCAAGACGAAAACTTGCCAAATTTTACCCGCAGTACAATGTACAGGTTGTTAAAAGACATGAACTTTGTTTATGCAAAACGTGATAAAAGTGCCGTGCTAATAGAACGTCCTGATATAATTGCATGGAGGCATGGATATTTAAGGGCCATTAAACAATATCGGGCTGAGGGCTATGACATTGTGTATTTGGATGAGTCATGGGTCAATGTGGGGCACTCGGTTTCCAGAGAATGGAAAGACAAAACCGTCACCTCGGCAAGAGATGCGTTCATAAAAGGGCTAAGTACTGGACTAAAGCATCCCACTCAGCGTGGACCACGTTTCATCCTTGTCCATGCCGGAAGTGAAAATGGTTTTGTAAACGGTGCTGAAATGTTTTTCCTTGCAAAAAAAAACAGCGCTGATTATCACGACGAAATGGACGGTCCGTGTTTTGAGAACTGGTTTGAAAACAAACTGTTGCCCAACTTAGTTCGAAAAACGGTTATTGTTATGGACAATGCTCCATATCATAGTGTAAAAACCGAGTTGTTGCCTAACCAATCGTGGAATAAGAATAACATTATGGACTGGTTAAGACAAAAAGACATATTTTTTGAAGAAAATTATCTGAAGTGCGAGCTTTTGGAGGTAGTCGCGCAATTTAAACAAAATTTTGATAATTACAAAATTGAAGAACTTTGTAAACAACAAAATAATGTCAAAGTGCTTCGTTTGCCTCCATACCATTGCGAATTAAATCCAATTGAAATGGTATGGAGCCAAGTAAAAAGGCATGTGGCCGTAAATAACAGCACCTTCAAAGCGAAGGATATGGAGGACCTCATAAAAAAAGCGTTTTCAAATGTTACGTCTGATAACTGGAAAAACTATATTCAACATGTAATGACTCTGGAGAAAAAATTTTGGGAAGTGGACGGTCTAATGGAAGACGTAACTCCCATAGTTATAGATTTATATGATAGTAGTGACAATTCCGATTTGGATATGGACGAAGAATGTACATAGTTTTTGATAATTGTAATATTGTAAATATATAAATGTCAAACTAAAAAACCAAATAATTTGTTACATTTCTATGGTTCTGTTGTATTTTTTTTAAAATATACAGAAGTTTTTATTGTTTTTTTATGTTTTTTACTGACACTAATAATATCTACCACAATACTCACTCAATTTGTTCATTAAACAATTAAGAATATTTTTAAGAGTCTGATGATGACCTAAGCCGAAATTTAATAAATAACTGTTGTGAGAAAAAGACATGTCTTTAATTTTTATTTTTCAAAAAAACAAAAAAAATTTAAAGTTACCTAAGTGAAAAAACGTCTAATGTGCAATATAACATGCAGTTCGGCCCTGCTTTTTCGCTGCAACTCCACTACTCTCGCCTATCTCAGTCTATCGGTAGTTCTGGCATCACCGCTTCCCATAAGGCTCCTTTATGAATTCTTAACTTGACACAGACAGTAGTGTATATATTAACATTAAAAAAACAATTTCCTAAAATTGGAATTTGCCCAAAAATGTTTAAAGGGGGTACCCTTGGATTTTTTTCAAAATTCAATAATCGGGCATATTGGCGTCAATTTCGGTCCTAGAGTCAAACCGGTGCACTTTTCCTACATAAAATTTGCTACTTGTTCTTCTCAAGTGCTCAGATCTTTTCTACGTCTTACGGTTCGTGAGAAAAAATTCCAATTGGAGGTCTACATGTCTTGCAAATTTCGTGAAAATAAAAACTTTGTATTTCGTTCCAAATTTAATTTATTTCGATTAAGCCTGACGTACTGATTCAAAAAAGATATACATACCCCTATGAGAAAATGCACCGTTTGGCCGGAAAATGGAAAAAACTGAAAATTTTTAATTCGATTTTTCCATTATTTTTGCCAAACTGTGGGTAGGGGATAGAAAAAAAACACATATTTGGAATAAGTTAGACCTAGTGTATATATTAACATTAAAAAAACAATTTCCTAAAATTGGAATTTGCCCAAAAATGTTTAAAGGGGGTACCCTTGGATTTTTTTCAAAATTCAATAATCGGGCATATTGGCGTCAATTTCGGTCCTAGAGTCAAACCGGTGCACTTTTCCTACATAAAATTTGCTACTTGTTCTTCTCAAGTGCTCAGATTTTTTCTACGTCCTACGGTTCGTGAGAAAAAATTCCAATTGGAGGTCTACATGTCTTGCAAATTTCGTGAAAATAAAAACTTTGTATTTCGTTCCAAATTTAATTTATTTCGATTAAGCCTGACGTACTGATTCAAAAAAGATATACATACCCTTATGAGAAAATGCACCGTTTGGCCGGAAAATGGAAAAAACTGAAAATTTTTAATTTGATTTTTCCATTATTTTTGCCAAACTGTGGGTAGGGGATAGAAAAAAAACACATATTTGGAATAAGTTAGACCTAGTGTATATATTAACATTAAAAAAACAATTTCCTAAAATTGGAATTTGCCCAAAAATGTTTAAAGGGGGTACCCTTGGATTTTTTTCAAAATTCAATAATCGGGCATATTGGCGTCAATTTCGGTCCTAGAGTCAAACCGGTGCACTTTTCCTACATAAAATTTGCTACTTGTTCTTCTCAAGTGCTCAGATCTTTTCTACGTCTTACGGTTGGTGAGAAAAAATTCCAATTGGAGGTCTACATGTCTTGCAAATTTCGTGAAAATAAAAACTTTGTATTTCGTTCCAAATTTAATTTATTTCGATTAAGCCTGACGTACTGATTCAAAAAAGATATACATACCCCTATGAGAAAATGCACCGTTTGGCCGGAAAATGGAAAAAACTGAAAATTTTTAATTCGATTTTTCCATTATTTTTGCCAAACTGTGGGTAGGGGATAGAAAAAAAACACATATTTGGAATAAGTTAGACCTAGTGTATATATTAACATTAAAAAAACAATTTCCTAAAATTGGAATTTGCCCAAAAATGTTTAAAGGGGGTACCCTTGGATTTTTTTCAAAATTCAATAATCGGGCATATTGGCGTCAATTTCGGTCCTAGAGTCAAACCGGTGCACTTTTCCTACATAAAATTTGCTACTTGTTCTTCTCAAGTGCTCAGATTTTTTCTACGTCTTACGGTTCGTGAGAAAAAATTCCAATTGGAGGTCTACATGTCTTGCAAATTTCGTGAGAATAAAAACTTTGTATTTCGTTCCAAATTTAATTTATTTCGATTAAGCCTGACGTACTGATTCAAAAAAGATATACATACCCCTATGAGAAAATGCACTGTTTGGCCGGAAAATGGAAAAAACTATAATTTTTTGTAATATT
Source organism: Diabrotica undecimpunctata (assembly GCF_040954645.1). NCBI lineage: Eukaryota > Metazoa > Arthropoda > Insecta > Coleoptera > Chrysomelidae > Diabrotica > Diabrotica undecimpunctata. The sequence continues at coordinate 109,035 of NW_027311957.1, read as the reverse complement.
TGTTCATCATTTAAACATCCTTTAATCGGATATATTGGCGTCAATTCCGGTCCTAGAGTCAAACCGGTGCACATTTCTTACATAAAATTTGCTACTTGTTCTTCTCAAGTGCTCAGATTTTTTCTACGTCTTACGGTTCGTGAGAAAAAATTCCAATTGGAGGTCTACATGTCTTGCAAATTTTGTGAAAATAAAAACTTTGTATTTCGTTCCAAATTTAATTTATTTCGATTAAACCTGACGTACTGATTCAAAAAAGATATACATACCCCTATGAGAAAATGCACCGTTTGGCCGGAAAATGGAAAAAACTGAAAATTTTTAATTCGATTTTTCCATTATTTTTGCCAAACTGTGGGTAGGGGATAGAAAAAAAAAACACATATTTGGAATAAGTTAGACCTAGTGTATATATTAACATTAAAAAAACAATTTCCTAAAATTGGAATTTGCCCAAAAATGTTTAAAGGGGGTACCCTTGGATTTTTTTCAAAATTCAATAATCGCGCATATTGGCGTCAATTTCGGTCCTAGAGTCAAACCGGTGCACTTTTCCTACATAAAATTTGCTACTTGTTCTTCTCAAGTGCTCAGATCTTTTCTACGTCTTACGGTTCGTGAGAAAAAATTCCAATTGGAGGTCTACATGTCTTGCAAATTTCGTGAAAATAAAAACTTTGTATTTCGTTCCAAATTTAATTTATTTCGATTAAGCCTGACGTACTGATTCAAAAAAGATATACATACCCCTATGAGAAAATGCACCGTTTGGCCGGAAAATGGAAAAAACTGAAAATTTTTAATTCGATTTTTCCATTATTTTTGCCAAACTGTGGGTAGGGGATAGAAAAAAAACACATATTTGGAATAAGTTAGACCTAGTGTATATATTAACATTAAAAAAACAATTTCCTAAAATTGGAATTTACCCAAAAATGTTTAAAGGGGGTACCCTTGGATTTTTTTCAAAATTCAATAATCGGGCATATTGGCGTCAATTTCGGTCCTAGAGTCAAACCGGTGCACTTTTCCTACATAAAATTTGCTACTTGTTCTTCTCAAGTGCTCAGATCTTTTCTACGTCTTACGGTTCGTGAGAAAAAATTCCAATTGGAGGTCTACATGTCTTGCAAATTTCGTGAAAATAAAAACTTTGTATTTCGTTCCAAATTTAATTTATTTCGATTAAACCTGACGTACTGATTCAAAAAAGATATACATACCCCTATGAGAAAATGCACCGTTTGGCCGGAAAATGGAAAAAACTGAAAATTTTTAATTCGATTTTTCCATTATTTTTGCCAAACTGTGGGTAGGGGATAGAAAAAAAACACATATTTGGAATAAGTTAGACCTAGTGTATATATTAACATTAAAAAAACAATTTCCTAAAATTGGAATTTGCCCAAAAATGTTTAAAGGGGGTACCCTTGGATTTTTTTCAAAATTCAATAATCGGGCATATTGGCGTCAATTTCGGTCCTAGAGTCAAACCGGTGCACTTTTCCTACATAAAATTTGCTACTTGTTCTTCTCAAGTGCTCAGATCTTTTCTACGTCTTACGGTTCGTGAGAAAAAATTCCAATTGGAGGTCTACATGTCTTGCAAATTTCGTGAAAATAAAAACTTTGTATTTCGTTCCAAATTTAATTTATTTCGATTAAGCCTGACGTACTGATTCAAAAAAGATATACATACCCCTATGAGAAAATGCACCGTTTGGCCGGAAAATGGAAAAAACTGAAAATTTTTAATTCGATTTTTCCATTATTTTTGCCAAACTGTGGGTAGGGGATAGAAAAAAAACACATATTTGGAATAAGTTAGACCTAGTGTATATATTAACATTAAAAAAACAATTTCCTAAAATTGGAATTTGCCCAAAAATGTTTAAAGGGGGTACCCTTGGATTTTTTTCAAAATTCAATAATCGGGCATATTGGCGTCAATTTCGGTCCTAGAGTCAAACCGGTGCACTTTTCCTACATAAAATTTGCTACTTGTTCTTCTCAAGTGCTCAGATTTTTTCTACGTCTTACGGTTCGTGAGAAAAAATTCCAATTGGAGGTCTACATGTCTTGCAAATTTCGTGAAAATAAAAACTTTGTATTTCGTTCCAAATTTAATTTATTTCGATTAAGCCTGACATACTGATTCAAAAAAGATATACATACCCTTATGAGAAAATGCACCGTTTGGCCGGAAAATGGAAAAAACTATAATTTTTTGTAATATTTGTTCATTTCTTAAACAACTTTTAACCGGACATATTGGCGTCAATTTCGGTCCTAGAGTCAAATTGGTGCACTTTTCTTACATAAAATTTGCTACTTGTTCTTCTCAAGTTCTCAGATCTTTTCTACGTCTTACGGTTCGTGAGAAAAAATTCCAATTGGAGGTCTACATGTCTTGCAAATTTCGTGAAAATAAAAACTTTGTATTTCGTTCCAAATTTAATTTATTTCGATTAAACCTGACGTACTGATTCAAAAAAGATATACATACCCCTATGAGAAAATGCACCGTTTGGCCGGAAAATGGAAAAAACTGAAAATTTTTAATTTGATTTTTCCATTATTTTTGCCAAACTGTGGGTAGGGGATAGAAAAAAAACACATATTTGGAATAAGTTAGACCTAGTGTATATATTAACATTAAAAAAACAATTTCCTAAAATTGGAATTTGCCCAAAAATGTTTAAAGGGGGTACCCTTGGATTTTTTTCAAAATTCAATAATCGGGCATATTGGCGTCAATTTCGGTCCTAGAGTCAAACCGGTGCACTTTTCCTACATAAAATTTGCTACTTGTTCTTCTCAAGTGCTCAGATCTTTTCTACGTCTTACGGTTCGTGAAAAAAAATTCCAATTGGAGGTCTACATGTCTTGCAAATTTCGTGAAAATAAAAACTTTGTATTTCGTTCCAAATTTAATTTATTTCGATTAAGCCTGACGTACTGATTCAAAAAAGATATACATACCCCTATGAGAAAATGCACCGTTTGGCCGGAAAATGGAAAAAACTGAAAATTTTTAATTCGATTTTTCCATTATTTTTGCCAAACTGTGGGTAGGGGATAGAAAAAAAACACATATTTGGAATAAGTTAGACCTAGTGTATATATTAACATTAAAAAAACAATTTCCTAAAATTGGAATTTGCCCAAAAATGTTTAAAGGGGGTACCCTTGGATTTTTTTCAAAATTCAATAATCGGGCATATTGGCGTCAATTTCGGTCCTAGAGTCAAACCGGTGCACTTTTCCTACATAAAATTTGCTACTTGTTCTTCTCAAGTGCTCAGATTTTTTCTACGTCTTACGGTTCGTGAGAAAAAATTCCAATTGGAGGTCTACATGTCTTGCAAATTTCGTGAGAATAAAAACTTTGTATTTCGTTCCAAATTTAATTTATTTCGATTAAGCCTGACGTACTGATTCAAAAAAGATATACATACCCCTATGAGAAAATGCACCGTTTGGCCGGAAAATGGAAAAAACTGAAAATTTTTAATTCGATTTTTCCATTATTTTTGCCAAACTGTGGGTAGGGGATAGAAAAAAAACACATATTTTTAATAAGTTAGACCTAGTGTATATATTAACATTAAAAAAACAATTTCCTAAAATTGGAATTTGCCCAAAAATGTTTAAAGGGGGTACCCTTGGATTTTTTTCAAAATTCAATAATCGGGCATATTGGCGTCAATTTCGGTCCTAGAGTCAAACCGGTGCACTTTTCCTACATAAAATTTGCTACTTGTTCTTCTCAAGTGCTCAGATCTTTTCTACGTCTTACGGTTCGTGAGAAAAAATTCCAATTGGAGGTCTACATGTCTTGCAAATTTCGTGAAAATAAAAACTTTGTATTTCGTTCCAAATTTAATTTATTTCGATTAAGCCTGACGTACTGATTCAAAAAAGATATACATACCCCTATGAGAAAATGCACCGTTTGGCCGGAAAATGGAAAAAACTGAAAATTTTTAATTCGATTTTTCCATTATTTTTGCCAAACTGTGGGTAGGGGATAGAAAAAAAACACATATTTGGAATAAGTTAGACCTAGTGTATATATTAACATTAAAAAAACAATTTCCTAAAATTGGAATTTGCCCAAAAATGTTTAAAGGGATTCCCTTGGATTTTTTTCAAAATTCAATAATCGGGCATATTGGCGTCAATTTCGGTCCTAGAGTCAAACCGGTGCACTTTTGCTACATAAAATTTGCTACTTGTTCTTCTCAAGTGCTCAGATTTTTTCTACGTCTTACGGTTCGTGAGAAAAAATTCCAATTGGAGGTCTACATGTCTTGCAAATTTCGTGAAAATAAAAACTTTGTATTTCGTTCCAAATTTAATTTATTTCGATTAAGCCTGACGTACTGATTCAAAAAAGATATACATACCCTTATGAGAAAATGCACCGTTTGGCCGGAAAATGGAAAAAACTATAATTTTTTGTAATATTTGTTCATTTCTTAAACATCCTTTAACCGGACATATTGGCGTCAATTTCGGTCCTAGAGTCAAATTGGTGCACTTTTCTTACATAAAATTTGCTACTTGTTCTTCTCAAGTGCTCAGATTTTTTCTACGTCTTACGGTTCGTGAGAAAAAATTCCAATTGGAGGTCTACATGTCTTGCAAATTTCGTGAAAATAAAAACTTTGTATTTCGTTCCAAATTTAATTTATTTCGATTAAACCTGACGTACTGATTCAAAAAAGATATACATACCCCTATGAGAAAATGCACCGTTTGGCCGGAAAATGGAAAAAACTGAAAATTTTTAATTCGATTTTTCCATTATTTTTGCCAAACTGTGGGTAGGGGATAGAAAAAAAACACATATTTGGAATAAGTTAGACCTAGTGTAGATATTAACATTAAAAAAACAATTTCCTAAAATTGGAATTTGCCCAAAAATGTTTAAAGGGGGTACCCTTGGATTTTTTTCAAAATTCAATAATCGGGCATATTGGCGTCAATTTCGGTCCTAGAGTCAAACCGGTGCACTTTTCCTACATAAAATTTGCTACTTGTTCTTCTCAAGTGCTCAGATCTTTTCTACGTCTTACGGTTCGTGAGAAAAAATTCCAATTGGAGGTCTACATGTCTTGCAAATTTCGTGAAAATAAAAACTTTGTATTTCGTTCCAAATTTAATTTATTTCGATTAAGCCTGACGTACTGATTCAAAAAAGATATACATACCCCTATGAGAAAATGCACCGTTTGGCCGGAAAATGGAAAAAACTGAAAATTTTTAATTCGATTTTTCCATTATTTTTGCCAAACTGTGGGTAGGGGATAGAAAAAAAACACATATTTGGAATAAGTTAGACCTAGTGTATATATTAACATTAAAAAAACAATTTCCTAAAATTGGAATTTGCCCAAAAATGTTTAAAGGGATTCCCTTGGATTTTTTTCAAAATTCAATAATCGGGCATATTGGCGTCAATTTCGGTCCTAGAGTCAAACCGGTGCACTTTTGCTACATAAAATTTGCTACTTGTTCTTCTCAAGTGCTCAGATTTTTTCTACGTCTTACGGTTCGTGAGAAAAAATTCCAATTGGAGGTCTACATGTCTTGCAAATTTCGTGAGAATAAAAACTTTGTATTTCGTTCCAAATTTAATTTATTTCGATTAAGCCTGACGTACTGATTCAAAAAAGATATACATACCCCTATGAGAAAATGCACCGTTTGGCCGGAAAATGGAAAAAACTGAAAATTTTTAATTCGATTTTTCCATTATTTTTGCCAAACTGTGGGTAGGGGATAGAAAAAAAACACATATTTGGAATAAGTTAGACCTAGTGTATATATTAACATTAAAAAAACAATTTCCTAAAATTGGAATTTGCCCAAAAATGTTTAAAGGGGGTACCCTTGGATTTTTTTCAAAATTCAATAATCGGGCATATTGGCGTCAATTTCGGTCCTAGAGTCAAACCGGTGCACTTTTCCTACATAAAATTTGCTACTTGTTCTTCTCAAGTGCTCAGATCTTTTCTACGTCTTACGGTTCGTGAGAAAAAATTCCAATTGGAGGTCTACATGTCTTGCAAATTTCGTGAAAATAAAAACTTTGTATTTCGTTCCAAATTTAATTTATTTCGATTAAGACTGACGTACTGATTCAAAAAAGATATACATACCCCTATGAGAAAATGCACCGTTTGGCCGGAAAATGGAAAAAACTGAAAATTTTTAATTCGATTTTTCCATTATTTTTGCCAAACTGTGGGTAGGGGATAGAAAAAAAACACATATTTGGAATAAGTTAGACCTAGTGTATATATTAACATTAAAAAAACAATTTCCTAAAATTGGAATTTGCCCAAAAATGTTTAAAGGGATTCCCTTGGATTTTTTTCAAAATTCAATAATCGGGCATATTGGCGTCAATTTCGGTCCTAGAGTCAAACCGGTGCACTTTTGCTACATAAAATTTGCTACTTGTTCTTCTCAAGTGCTCAGATTTTTTCTACGTCTTACGGTTCGTGAGAAAAAATTCCAATTGGAGGTCTACATGTCTTGCAAATTTCGTGAGAATAAAAACTTTGTATTTCGTTCCAAATTTAATTTATTTCGATTAAGCCTGACGTACTGATTCAAAAAAGATATACATACTCCTATGAGAAAATGCACCGTTTGGCCGGAAAATGGAAAAAACTGAAAATTTTTAATTCGATTTTTCCATTATTTTTGCCAAACTGTGGGTAGGGGATAGAAAAAAAACACATATTTGGAATAAGTTAGACCTAGTGTATATATTAACATTAAAAAAACAATTTCCTAAAATTGGAATTTACCCAAAAATGTTTAAAGGGGGTACCCTTGGATTTTTTTCAAAATTCAATAATCGGGCATATTGGCGTCAATTTCGGTCCTAGAGTCAAACCGGTGCACTTTTCCTACATAAAATTTGCTACTTGTTCTTCTCAAGTGCTCAGATCTTTTCTACGTCTTACGGTTCGTGAGAAAAAATTCCAATTGGAGGTCTACATGTCTTGCAAATTTCGTGAAAATAAAAACTTTGTATTTCGTTCCAAATTTAATTTATTTCGATTAAACCTGACGTACTGATTCAAAAAAGATATACATACCCCTATGAGAAAATGCACCGTTTGGCCGGAAAATGGAAAAAACTGAAAATTTTTAATTCGATTTTTCCATTATTTTTGCCAAACTGTGGGTAGGGGATAGAAAAAAAACACATATTTGGAATAAGTTAGACCTAGTGTATATATTAACATTAAAAAAACAATTTCCTAAAATTGGAATTTGCCCAAAAATGTTTAAAGGGGGTACCCTTGGATTTTTTTCAAAATTCAATAATCGGGCATATTGGCGTCAATTTCGGTCCTAGAGTCAAACCGGTGCACTTTTCCTACATAAAATTTGCTACTTGTTCTTCTCAAGTGCTCAGATCTTTTCTACGTCTTACGGTTCGTGAGAAAAAATTCCAATTGGAGGTCTACATGTCTTGCAAATTTCGTGAAAATAAAAACTTTGTATTTCGTTCCAAATTTAATTTATTTCGATTAAGCCTGACGTACTGATTCAAAAAAGATATACATACCCCTATGAGAAAATGCACCGTTTGGCCGGAAAATGGAAAAAACTGAAAATTTTTAATTCGATTTTTCCATTATTTTTGCCAAACTGTGGGTAGGGGATAGAAAAAAAACACATATTTGGAATAAGTTAGACCTAGTGTATATATTAACATTAAAAAAACAATTTCCTAAAATTGGAATTTGCCCAAAAATGTTTAAAGGGGGTACCCTTGGATTTTTTTCAAAATTCAATAATCGGGCATATTGGCGTCAATTTCGGTCCTAGAGTCAAACCGGTGCACTTTTCCTACATAAAATTTGCTACTTGTTCTTCTCAAGTGCTCAGATTTTTTCTACGTCCTACGGTTCGTGAGAAAAAATTCCAATTGGAGGTCTACATGTCTTGCAAATTTCGTGAAAATAAAAACTTTGTATTTCGTTCCAAATTTAATTTATTTCGATTAAGCCTGACGTACTGATTCAAAAAAGATATACATACCCTTATGAGAAAATGCACCGTTTGGCCGGAAAATGGAAAAAACTATAATTTTTTGTAATATTTGTTCATTTCTTAAACATCCTTTAACCGGACATATTGGCGTCAATTTCGGTCCTAGAGTCAAATTGGTGCACTTTTCTTACATAAAATTTGCTACTTGTTCTTCTCAAGTTCTCAGATCTTTTCTACGTCTTACGGTTCGTGAGAAAAAATTCCAATTGGAGGTCTACATGTCTTGCAAATTTCGTGAAAATAAAAACTTTGTATTTCGTTCCAAATTTAATTTATTTCGATTAAACCTGACGTACTGATTCAAAAAAGATATACATACCCCTATGAGAAAATGCACCGTTTGGCCGGAAAATGGAAAAAACTGAAAATTTTTAATTTGATTTTTCCATTATTTTTGCCAAACTGTGGGTAGGGGATAGAAAAAAAACACATATTTGGAATAAGTTAGACCTAGTGTATATATTAACATTAAAAAAACAATTTCCTAAAATTGGAATTTGCCCAAAAATGTTTAAAGGGGGTACCCTTGGATTTTTTTCAAAATTCAATAATCGGGCATATTGGCGTCAATTTCGGTCCTAGAGTCAAACCGGTGCACTTTTCCTACATAAAATTTGCTACTTGTTCTTCTCAAGTGCTCAGATCTTTTCTACGTCTTACGGTTCGTGAGAAAAAATTCCAATTGGAGGTCTACATGTCTTGCAAATTTCGTGAAAATAAAAACTTTGTATTTCGTTCCAAATTTAATTTATTTCGATTAAGCCTGACGTACTGATTCAAAAAAGATATACATACCCCTATGAGAAAATGCACCGTTTGGCCGGAAAATGGAAAAAACTGAAAATTTTTAATTCGATTTTTCCATTATTTTTGCCAAACTGTGGGTAGGGGATAGAAAAAAAACACATATTTGGAATAAGTTAGACCTAGTGTATATATTAACATTAAAAAAACAATTTCCTAAAATTGGAATTTGCCCAAAAATGTTTAAAGGGGGTACCCTTGGATTTTTTTCAAAATTCAATAATCGGGCATATTGGCGTCAATTTCGGTCCTAGAGTCAAACCGGTGCACTTTTCCTACATAAAATTTGCTACTTGTTCTTCTCAAGTGCTCAGATTTTTTCTACGTCTTACGGTTCGTGAGAAAAAATTCCAATTGGAGGTCTACATGTCTTGCAAATTTCGTGAGAATAAAAACTTTGTATTTCGTTCCAAATTTAATTTATTTCGATTAAGCCTGACGTACTGATTCAAAAAAGATATACATACCCCTATGAGAAAATGCACTGTTTGGCCGGAAAATGGAAAAAACTATAATTTTTTGTAATATTTGTTCATCATTTAAACATCCTTTAATCGGATATATTGGCGTCAATTCCGGTCCTAGAGTCAAACCGGTGCACATTTCTTACATAAAATTTGCTACTTGTTCTTCTCAAGTGCTCAGATTTTTTCTACGTCTTACGGTTCGTGAGAAAAAATTCCAATTGGAGGTCTACATGTCTTGCAAATTTTGTGAAAATAAAAACTTTGTATTTCGTTCCAAATTTAATTTATTTCGATTAAACCTGACGTACTGATTCAAAAAAGATATACATACCCCTATGAGAAAATGCACCGTTTGGCCGGAAAATGGAAAAAACTGAAAATTTTTAATTCGATTTTTCCATTATTTTTGCCAAACTGTGGGTAGGGGATAGAAAAAAAAAAACACATATTTGGAATAAGTTAGACCTAGTGTATATATTAACATTAAAAAAACAATTTCCTAAAATTGGAATTTGCCCAAAAATGTTTAAAGGGGGTACCCTTGGATTTTTTTCAAAATTCAATAATCGCGCATATTGGCGTCAATTTCGGTCCTAGAGTCAAACCGGTGCACTTTTCCTACATAAAATTTGCTACTTGTTCTTCTCAAGTGCTCAGATCTTTTCTACGTCTTACGGTTCGTGAGAAAAAATTCCAATTGGAGGTCTACATGTCTTGCAAATTTCGTGAAAATAAAAACTTTGTATTTCGTTCCAAATTTAATTTATTTCGATTAGACCTGACGTACTGATTCAAAAAAGATATACATACCCCTATGAGAAAATGCACCGTTTGGCCGGAAAATGGAAAAAACTGAAAATTTTTAATTCGATTTTTCCATTATTTTTGCCAAACTGTGGGTAGGGGATAGAAAAAAAACACATATTTGGAATAAGTTAGACCTAGTGTATATATTAACATTAAAAAAACAATTTCCTAAAATTGGAATTTGCCCAAAAATGTTTAAAGGGGGTACCCTTGGATTTTTTTCAAAATTCAATAATCGGGCATATTGGCGTCAATTTCGGTCCTAGAGTCAAACCGGTGCACTTTTCCTACATAAAATTTGCTACTTGTTCTTCTCAAGTGCTCAGATCTTTTCTACGTCTTACGGTTCGTGAGAAAAAATTCCAATTGGAGGTCTACATGTCTTGCAAATTTCGTGAAAATAAAAACTTTGTATTTCGTTCCAAATTTAATTTATTTCGATTAAGCCTGACGTACTGATTCAAAAAAGATATACATACCCCTATGAGAAAATGCACCGTTTGGCCGGAAAATGGAAAAAACTGAAAATTTTTAATTCGATTTTTCCATTATTTTTGCCAAACTGTGGGTAGGGGATAGAAAAAAAACACATATTTGGAATAAGTTAGACCTAGTGTATATATTAACATTAAAAAAACAATTTCCTAAAATTGGAATTTGCCCAAAAATGTTTAAAGGGGGTACCCTTGGATTTTTTTCAAAATTCAATAATCGGGCATATTGGCGTCAATTTCGGTCCTAGAGTCAAACCGGTGCACTTTTCCTACATAAAATTTGCTACTTGTTCTTCTTAAGTGCTCAGATTTTTTCTACGTCTTACGGTTCGTGAGAAAAAATTCCAATTGGAGGTCTACATGTCTTGCAAATTTCGTGAAAATAAAAACTTTGTATTTCGTTCCAAATTTAATTTATTTCGATTAAGCCTGACGTACTGATTCAAAAAAGATATACATACCCTTATGAGAAAATGCACCGTTTGGCCGGAAAATGGAAAAAACTATAATTTTTTGTAATATTTGTTCATTTCTTAAACAACCTTTAACCGGACATATTGGCGTCAATTTCGGTCCTAGAGTCAAATTGGTGCACTTTTCTTACATAAAATTTGCTACTTGTTCTTCTCAAGTTCTCAGATCTTTTCTACGTCTTACGGTTCGTGAGAAAAAATTCCAATTGGAGGTCTACATGTCTTGCAAATTTCGTGAAAATAAAAACTTTGTATTTCGTTCCAAATTTAATTTATTTCGATTAAACCTGACGTACTGATTCAAAAAAGATATACATACCCCTATGAGAAAATGCACCGTTTGGCCGGAAAATGGAAAAAACTGAAAATTTTTAATTTGATTTTTCCATTATTTTTGCCAAACTGTGGGTAGGGGATAGAAAAAAAACACATATTTGGAATAAGTTAGACCTAGTGTATATATTAACATTAAAAAAACAATTTCCTAAAATTGGAATTTGCCCAAAAATGTTTAAAGGGGGTACCCTTGGATTTTTTTCAAAATTCAATAATCGGGCATATTGGCGTCAATTTCGGTCCTAGAGTCAAACCGGTGCACTTTTCCTACATAAAATTTGCTACTTGTTCTTCTCAAGTGCTCAGATCTTTTCTACGTCTTACGGTTCGTGAAAAAAAATTCCAATTGGAGGTCTACATGTCTTGCAAATTTCGTGAAAATAAAAACTTTGTATTTCGTTCCAAATTTAATTTATTTCGATTAAGCCTGACGTACTGATTCAAAAAAGATATACATACCCCTATGAGAAAATGCACCGTTTGGCCGGAAAATGGAAAAAACTGAAAATTTTTAATTCGATTTTTCCATTATTTTTGCCAAACTGTGGGTAGGGGATAGAAAAAAAACACATATTTGGAATAAGTTAGACCTAGTGTATATATTAACATTAAAAAAACAATTTCCTAAAATTGGAATTTGCCCAAAAATGTTTAAAGGGGGTACCCTTGGATTTTTTTCAAAATTCTATAATCGGGCATATTGGCGTCAATTTCGGTCCTAGAGTCAAACCGGTGCACTTTTCCTACATAAAATTTGCTACTTGTTCTTCTCAAGTGCTCAGATTTTTTCTACGTCTTACGGTTCGTGAGAAAAAATTCCAATTGGAGGTCTACATGTCTTGCAAATTTCGTGAGAATAAAAACTTTGTATTTCGTTCCAAATTTAATTTATTTCGATTAAGCCTGACGTACTGATTCAAAAAAGATATACATACCCCTATGAGAAAATGCACCGTTTGGCCGGAAAATGGAAAAAACTGAAAATTTTTAATTCGATTTTTCCATTATTTTTGCCAAACTGTGGGTAGGGGATAGAAAAAAAACACATATTTTTAATAAGTTAGACCTAGTGTATATATTAACATTAAAAAAACAATTTCCTAAAATTGGAATTTGCCCAAAAATGTTTAAAGGGGGTACCCTTGGATTTTTTTCAAAATTCAATAATCGGGCATATTGGCGTCAATTTCGGTCCTAGAGTCAAACCGGTGCACTTTTCCTACATAAAATTTGCTACTTGTTCTTCTCAAGTGCTCAGATCTTTTCTACGTCTTACGGTTCGTGAGAAAAAATTCCAATTGGAGGTCTACATGTCTTGCAAATTTCGTGAAAATAAAAACTTTGTATTTCGTTCCAAATTTAATTTATTTCGATTAAGCCTGACGTACTGATTCAAAAAAGATATACATACCCCTATGAGAAAATGCACCGTTTGGCCGGAAAATGGAAAAAACTGAAAATTTTTAATTCGATTTTTCCATTATTTTTGCCAAACTGTGGGTAGGGGATAGAAAAAAAAACACATATTTGGAATAAGTTAGACCTAGTGTATATATTAACATTAAAAAAACAATTTCCTAAAATTGGAATTTGCCCAAAAATGTTTAAAGGGGGTACCCTTGGATTTTTTTCAAAATTCAATAATCGGGCATATTGGCGTCAATTTCGGTCCTAGAGTCAAACCGGTGCACTTTTCCTACATAAAATTTGCTACTTGTTCTTCTCAAGTGCTCAGATCTTTTCTACGTCTTACGGTTCGTGAGAAAAAATTCCAATTGGAGGTCTACATGTCTTGCAAATTTCGTGAAAATAAAAACTTTGTATTTCGTTCCAAATTTAATTTATTTCGATTAAGCCTGACGTACTGATTCAAAAAAGATATACATACCCTTATGAGAAAATGCACCGTTTGGCCGGAAAATGGAAAAAACTATAATTTTTTGTAATATTTGTTCATTTCTTAAACATCCTTTAACCGGACATATTGGCGTCAATTTCGGTCCTAGAGTCAAATTGGTGCACTTTTCTTACATAAAATTTGCTACTTGTTCTTCTCAAGTTCTCAGATCTTTTCTACGTCTTACGGTTCGTGAGAAAAAATTCCAATTGGAGGTCTACATGTCTTGCAAATTTCGTGAAAATAAAAACTTTATATTTCGTTCCAAATTTAATTTATTTCGATTAAACCTGACGTACTGATTCAAAAAAGATATACATACCCCTATGAGAAAATGCACCGTTTGGCCGGAAAATGGAAAAAACTGAAAATTTTTAATTCGATTTTTCCATTATTTTTGCCAAACTGTGGGTAGGGGATAGAAAAAAAACACATATTTGGAATAAGTTAGACCTAGTGTATATATTAACATTAAAAAAACAATTTCCTAAAATTGGAATTTGCCCAAAAATGTTTAAAGGGGGTACCCTTGGATTTTTTTCAAAATTCAATAATCGGGCATATTGGCGTCAATTTCGGTCCTAGAGTCAAACCGGTGCACTTTTCCTACATAAAATTTGCTACTTGTTCTTCTCAAGTGCTCAGATTTTTTCTACGTCTTACGGTTCGTGAGAAAAAATTCCAATTGGAGGTCTACATGTCTTGCAAATTTCGTGAGAATAAAAACTTTGTATTTCGTTCCAAATTTAATTTATTTCGATTAAGCCTGACGTACTGATTCAAAAAAGATATACATACCCCTATGAGAAAATGCACCGTTTGGCCGGAAAATGGAAAAAACTGAAAATTTTTAATTCGATTTTTCCATTATTTTTGCCAAACTGTGGGTAGGGGATAGAAAAAAAAACACATATTTGGAATAAGTTAGACCTAGTGTATATATTAACATTAAAAAAACAATTTCCTAAAATTGGAATTTGCCCAAAAATGTTTAAAGGGGGTACCCTTGGATTTTTTTCAAAATTCAATAATCGGGCATATTGGCGTCAATTTCGGTCCTAGAGTCAAACCGGTGCACTTTTCCTACATAAAATTTGCTACTTGTTCTTCTCAAGTGCTCAGATTTTTTCTACGTCTTACGGTTCGTGAGAAAAAATTCCAATTGGAGGTCTACATGTCTTGCAAATTTCGTGAGAATAAAAACTTTGTATTTCGTTCCAAATTTAATTTATTTCGATTAAGCCTGACGTACTGATTCAAAAAAGATATACATACTCCTATGAGAAAATGCACCGTTTGGCCGGAAAATGGAAAAAACTGAAAATTTTTAATTCGATTTTTCCATTATTTTTGCCAAACTGTGGGTAGGGGATAGAAAAAAAACACATATTTGGAATAAGTTAGACCTAGTGTATATATTAACATTAAAAAAACAATTTCCTAAAATTGGAATTTACCCAAAAATGTTTAAAGGGGGTACCCTTGGATTTTTTTCAAAATTCAATAATCGGGCATATTGGCGTCAATTTCGGTCCTAGAGTCAAACCGGTGCACTTTTCCTACATAAAATTTGCTACTTGTTCTTCTCAAGTGCTCAGATCTTTTCTACGTCTTACGGTTCGTGAGAAAAAATTCCAATTGGAGGTCTACATGTCTTGCAAATTTCGTGAAAATAAAAACTTTGTATTTCGTTCCAAATTTAATTTATTTCGATTAAACCTGACGTACTGATTCAAAAAAGATATACATACCCCTATGAGAAAATGCACCGTTTGGCCGGAAAATGGAAAAAACTGAAAATTTTTAATTCGATTTTTCCATTATTTTTGCCAAACTGTGGGTAGGGGATAGAAAAAAAACACATATTTGGAATAAGTTAGACCTAGTGTATATATTAACATTAAAAAAACAATTTCCTAAAATTGGAATTTGCCCAAAAATGTTTAAAGGGGGTACCCTTGGATTTTTTTCAAAATTCAATAATCGGGCATATTGGCGTCAATTTCGGTCCTAGAGTCAAACCGGTGCACTTTTCCTACATAAAATTTGCTACTTGTTCTTCTCAAGTGCTCAGATCTTTTCTACGTCTTACGGTTCGTGAGAAAAAATTCCAATTGGAGGTCTACATGTCTTGCAAATTTCGTGAAAATAAAAACTTTGTATTTCGTTCCAAATTTAATTTATTTCGATTAAGCCTGACGTACTGATTCAAAAAAGATATACATACCCCTATGAGAAAATGCACCGTTTGGCCGGAAAATGGAAAAAACTGAAAATTTTTAATTCGATTTTTCCATTATTTTTGCCAAACTGTGGGTAGGGGATAGAAAAAAAACACATATTTGGAATAAGTTAGACCTAGTGTATATATTAACATTAAAAAAACAATTTCCTAAAATTGGAATTTGCCCAAAAATGTTTAAAGGGGGTACCCTTGGATTTTTTTCAAAATTCAATAATCGGGCATATTGGCGTCAATTTCGGTCCTAGAGTCAAACCGGTGCACTTTTCCTACATAAAATTTGCTACTTGTTCTTCTCAAGTGCTCAGATTTTTTCTACGTCCTACGGTTCGTGAGAAAAAATTCCAATTGGAGGTCTACATGTCTTGCAAATTTCGTGAAAATAAAAACTTTGTATTTCGTTCCAAATTTAATTTATTTCGATTAAGCCTGACGTACTGATTCAAAAAAGATATACATACCCTTATGAGAAAATGCACCGTTTGGCCGGAAAATGGAAAAAACTATAATTTTTTGTAATATTTGTTCATTTCTTAAACATCCTTTAACCGGACATATTGGCGTCAATTTCGGTCCTAGAGTCAAATTGGTGCACTTTTCTTACATAAAATTTGCTACTTGTTCTTCTCAAGTTCTCAGATCTTTTCTACGTCTTACGGTTCGTGAGAAAAAATTCCAATTGGAGGTCTACATGTCTTGCAAATTTCGTGAAAATAAAAACTTTGTATTTCGTTCCAAATTTAATTTATTTCGATTAAACCTGACGTACTGATTCAAAAAAGATATACATACCCCTATGAGAAAATGCACCGTTTGGCCGGAAAATGGAAAAAACTGAAAATTTTTAATTTGATTTTTCCATTATTTTTGCCAAACTGTGGGTAGGGGATAGAAAAAAAACACATATTTGGAATAAGTTAGACCTAGTGTATATATTAACATTAAAAAAACAATTTCCTAAAATTGGAATTTGCCCAAAAATGTTTAAAGGGGGTACCCTTGGATTTTTTTCAAAATTCAATAATCGGGCATATTGGCGTCAATTTCGGTCCTAGAGTCAAACCGGTGCACTTTTCCTACATAAAATTTGCTACTTGTTCTTCTCAAGTGCTCAGATCTTTTCTACGTCTTACGGTTCGTGAGAAAAAATTCCAATTGGAGGTCTACATGTCTTGCAAATTTCGTGAAAATAAAAACTTTGTATTTCGTTCCAAATTTAATTTATTTCGATTAAGCCTGACGTACTGATTCAAAAAAGATATACATACCCCTATGAGAAAATGCACCGTTTGGCCGGAAAATGGAAAAAACTGAAAATTTTTAATTCGATTTTTCCATTATTTTTGCCAAACTGTGGGTAGGGGATAGAAAAAAAACACATATTTGGAATAAGTTAGACCTAGTGTATATATTAACATTAAAAAAACAATTTCCTAAAATTGGAATTTGCCCAAAAATGTTTAAAGGGGGTACCCTTGGATTTTTTTCAAAATTCAATAATCGGGCATATTGGCGTCAATTTCGGTCCTAGAGTCAAACCGGTGCACTTTTCCTACATAAAATTTGCTACTTGTTCTTCTCAAGTGCTCAGATTTTTTCTACGTCTTACGGTTCGTGAGAAAAAATTCCAATTGGAGGTCTACATGTCTTGCAAATTTCGTGAGAATAAAAACTTTGTATTTCGTTCCAAATTTAATTTATTTCGATTAAGCCTGACGTACTGATTCAAAAAAGATATACATACCCCTATGAGAAAATGCACTGTTTGGCCGGAAAATGGAAAAAACTATAATTTTTTGTAATATTTGTTCATCATTTAAACATCCTTTAATCGGATATATTGGCGTCAATTCCGGTCCTAGAGTCAAACCGGTGCACATTTCTTACATAAAATTTGCTACTTGTTCTTCTCAAGTGCTCAGATTTTTTCTACGTCTTACGGTTCGTGAGAAAAAATTCCAATTGGAGGTCTACATGTCTTGCAAATTTTGTGAAAATAAAAACTTTGTATTTCGTTCCAAATTTAATTTATTTCGATTAAACCTGACGTACTGATTCAAAAAAGATATACATACCCCTATGAGAAAATGCACCGTTTGGCCGGAAAATGGAAAAAACTGAAAATTTTTAATTCGATTTTTCCATTATTTTTGCCAAACTGTGGGTAGGGGATAGAAAAAAAAAAACACATATTTGGAATAAGTTAGACCTAGTGTATATATTAACATTAAAAAAACAATTTCCTAAAATTGGAATTTGCCCAAAAATGTTTAAAGGGGGTACCCTTGGATTTTTTTCAAAATTCAATAATCGCGCATATTGGCGTCAATTTCGGTCCTAGAGTCAAACCGGTGCACTTTTCCTACATAAAATTTGCTACTTGTTCTTCTCAAGTGCTCAGATCTTTTCTACGTCTTACGGTTCGTGAGAAAAAATTCCAATTGGAGGTCTACATGTCTTGCAAATTTCGTGAAAATAAAAACTTTGTATTTCGTTCCAAATTTAATTTATTTCGATTAGACCTGACGTACTGATTCAAAAAAGATATACATACCCCTATGAGAAAATGCACCGTTTGGCCGGAAAATGGAAAAAACTGAAAATTTTTAATTCGATTTTTCCATTATTTTTGCCAAACTGTGGGTAGGGGATAGAAAAAAAACACATATTTGGAATAAGTTAGACCTAGTGTATATATTAACATTAAAAAAACAATTTCCTAAAATTGGAATTTGCCCAAAAATGTTTAAAGGGGGTACCCTTGGATTTTTTTCAAAATTCAATAATCGGGCATATTGGCGTCAATTTCGGTCCTAGAGTCAAACCGGTGCACTTTTCCTACATAAAATTTGCTACTTGTTCTTCTCAAGTGCTCAGATCTTTTCTACGTCTTACGGTTCGTGAGAAAAAATTCCAATTGGAGGTCTACATGTCTTGCAAATTTCGTGAAAATAAAAACTTTGTATTTCGTTCCAAATTTAATTTATTTCGATTAAGCCTGACGTACTGATTCAAAAAAGATATACATACCCCTATGAGAAAATGCACCGTTTGGCCGGAAAATGGAAAAAACTGAAAATTTTTAATTCGATTTTTCCATTATTTTTGCCAAACTGTGGGTAGGGGATAGAAAAAAAACACATATTTGGAATAAGTTAGACCTAGTGTATATATTAACATTAAAAAAACAATTTCCTAAAATTGGAATTTGCCCAAAAATGTTTAAAGGGGGTACCCTTGGATTTTTTTCAAAATTCAATAATCGGGCATATTGGCGTCAATTTCGGTCCTAGAGTCAAACCGGTGCACTTTTCCTACATAAAATTTGCTACTTGTTCTTCTTAAGTGCTCAGATTTTTTCTACGTCTTACGGTTCGTGAGAAAAAATTCCAATTGGAGGTCTACATGTCTTGCAAATTTCGTGAAAATAAAAACTTTGTATTTCGTTCCAAATTTAATTTATTTCGATTAAGCCTGACGTACTGATTCAAAAAAGATATACATACCCTTATGAGAAAATGCACCGTTTGGCCGGAAAATGGAAAAAACTATAATTTTTTGTAATATTTGTTCATTTCTTAAACAACCTTTAACCGGACATATTGGCGTCAATTTCGGTCCTAGAGTCAAATTGGTGCACTTTTCTTACATAAAATTTGCTACTTGTTCTTCTCAAGTTCTCAGATCTTTTCTACGTCTTACGGTTCGTGAGAAAAAATTCCAATTGGAGGTCTACATGTCTTGCAAATTTCGTGAAAATAAAAACTTTGTATTTCGTTCCAAATTTAATTTATTTCGATTAAACCTGACGTACTGATTCAAAAAAGATATACATACCCCTATGAGAAAATGCACCGTTTGGCCGGAAAATGGAAAAAACTGAAAATTTTTAATTTGATTTTTCCATTATTTTTGCCAAACTGTGGGTAGGGGATAGAAAAAAAACACATATTTGGAATAAGTTAGACCTAGTGTATATATTAACATTAAAAAAACAATTTCCTAAAATTGGAATTTGCCCAAAAATGTTTAAAGGGGGTACCCTTGGATTTTTTTCAAAATTCAATAATCGGGCATATTGGCGTCAATTTCGGTCCTAGAGTCAAACCGGTGCACTTTTCCTACATAAAATTTGCTACTTGTTCTTCTCAAGTGCTCAGATCTTTTCTACGTCTTACGGTTCGTGAAAAAAAATTCCAATTGGAGGTCTACATGTCTTGCAAATTTCGTGAAAATAAAAACTTTGTATTTCGTTCCAAATTTAATTTATTTCGATTAAGCCTGACGTACTGATTCAAAAAAGATATACATACCCCTATGAGAAAATGCACCGTTTGGCCGGAAAATGGAAAAAACTGAAAATTTTTAATTCGATTTTTCCATTATTTTTGCCAAACTGTGGGTAGGGGATAGAAAAAAAACACATATTTGGAATAAGTTAGACCTAGTGTATATATTAACATTAAAAAAACAATTTCCTAAAATTGGAATTTGCCCAAAAATGTTTAAAGGGGGTACCCTTGGATTTTTTTCAAAATTCTATAATCGGGCATATTGGCGTCAATTTCGGTCCTAGAGTCAAACCGGTGCACTTTTCCTACATAAAATTTGCTACTTGTTCTTCTCAAGTGCTCAGATTTTTTCTACGTCTTACGGTTCGTGAGAAAAAATTCCAATTGGAGGTCTACATGTCTTGCAAATTTCGTGAGAATAAAAACTTTGTATTTCGTTCCAAATTTAATTTATTTCGATTAAGCCTGACGTACTGATTCAAAAAAGATATACATACCCCTATGAGAAAATGCACCGTTTGGCCGGAAAATGGAAAAAACTGAAAATTTTTAATTCGATTTTTCCATTATTTTTGCCAAACTGTGGGTAGGGGATAGAAAAAAAACACATATTTTTAATAAGTTAGACCTAGTGTATATATTAACATTAAAAAAACAATTTCCTAAAATTGGAATTTGCCCAAAAATGTTTAAAGGGGGTACCCTTGGATTTTTTTCAAAATTCAATAATCGGGCATATTGGCGTCAATTTCGGTCCTAGAGTCAAACCGGTGCACTTTTCCTACATAAAATTTGCTACTTGTTCTTCTCAAGTGCTCAGATCTTTTCTACGTCTTACGGTTCGTGAGAAAAAATTCCAATTGGAGGTCTACATGTCTTGCAAATTTCGTGAAAATAAAAACTTTGTATTTCGTTCCAAATTTAATTTATTTCGATTAAGCCTGACGTACTGATTCAAAAAAGATATACATACCCCTATGAGAAAATGCACCGTTTGGCCGGAAAATGGAAAAAACTGAAAATTTTTAATTCGATTTTTCCATTATTTTTGCCAAACTGTGGGTAGGGGATAGAAAAAAAAACACATATTTGGAATAAGTTAGACCTAGTGTATATATTAACATTAAAAAAACAATTTCCTAAAATTGGAATTTGCCCAAAAATGTTTAAAGGGGGTACCCTTGGATTTTTTTCAAAATTCAATAATCGGGCATATTGGCGTCAATTTCGGTCCTAGAGTCAAACCGGTGCACTTTTCCTACATAAAATTTGCTACTTGTTCTTCTCAAGTGCTCAGATCTTTTCTACGTCTTACGGTTCGTGAGAAAAAATTCCAATTGGAGGTCTACATGTCTTGCAAATTTCGTGAAAATAAAAACTTTGTATTTCGTTCCAAATTTAATTTATTTCGATTAAGCCTGACGTACTGATTCAAAAAAGATATACATACCCTTATGAGAAAATGCACCGTTTGGCCGGAAAATGGAAAAAACTATAATTTTTTGTAATATTTGTTCATTTCTTAAACATCCTTTAACCGGACATATTGGCGTCAATTTCGGTCCTAGAGTCAAATTGGTGCACTTTTCTTACATAAAATTTGCTACTTGTTCTTCTCAAGTTCTCAGATCTTTTCTACGTCTTACGGTTCGTGAGAAAAAATTCCAATTGGAGGTCTACATGTCTTGCAAATTTCGTGAAAATAAAAACTTTATATTTCGTTCCAAATTTAATTTATTTCGATTAAACCTGACGTACTGATTCAAAAAAGATATACATACCCCTATGAGAAAATGCACCGTTTGGCCGGAAAATGGAAAAAACTGAAAATTTTTAATTCGATTTTTCCATTATTTTTGCCAAACTGTGGGTAGGGGATAGAAAAAAAACACATATTTGGAATAAGTTAGACCTAGTGTATATATTAACATTAAAAAAACAATTTCCTAAAATTGGAATTTGCCCAAAAATGTTTAAAGGGGGTACCCTTGGATTTTTTTCAAAATTCAATAATCGGGCATATTGGCGTCAATTTCGGTCCTAGAGTCAAACCGGTGCACTTTTCCTACATAAAATTTGCTACTTGTTCTTCTCAAGTGCTCAGATTTTTTCTACGTCTTACGGTTCGTGAGAAAAAATTCCAATTGGAGGTCTACATGTCTTGCAAATTTCGTGAGAATAAAAACTTTGTATTTCGTTCCAAATTTAATTTATTTCGATTAAGCCTGACGTACTGATTCAAAAAAGATATACATACCCCTATGAGAAAATGCACCGTTTGGCCGGAAAATGGAAAAAACTGAAAATTTTTAATTCGATTTTTCCATTATTTTTGCCAAACTGTGGGTAGGGGATAGAAAAAAAAACACATATTTGGAATAAGTTAGACCTAGTGTATATATTAACATTAAAAAAACAATTTCCTAAAATTGGAATTTGCCCAAAAATGTTTAAAGGGGGTACCCTTGGATTTTTTTCAAAATTCAATAATCGGGCATATTGGCGTCAATTTCGGTCCTAGAGTCAAACCGGTGCACTTTTCCTACATAAAATTTGCTACTTGTTCTTCTCAAGTGCTCAGATTTTTTCTACGTCTTACGGTTCGTGAGAAAAAATTCCAATTGGAGGTCTACATGTCTTGCAAATTTCGTGAAAATAAAAACTTTGTATTTCGTTCCAAATTTAATTTATTTCGATTAAGCCTGACGTACTGATTCAAAAAAGATATACATACCCTTATGAGAAAATGCACCGTTTGGCCGGAAAATGGAAAAAACTATAATTTTTTGTAATATTTGTTCATTTCTTAAACATCCTTTAACCGGACATATTGGCGTCAATTTCGGTCCTAGAGTCAAATTGGTGCACTTTTCTTACATAAAATTTGCTACTTGTTCTTCTCAAGTTCTCAGATCTTTTCTACGTCTTACGGTTCGTGAGAAAAAATTCCAATTGGAGGTCTACATGTCTTGCAAATTTCGTGAAAATAAAAACTTTATATTTCGTTCCAAATTTAATTTATTTCGATTAAACCTGACGTACTGATTCAAAAAAGATATACATACCCCTATGAGAAAATGCACCGTTTGGCCGGAAAATGGAAAAAACTGAAAATTTTTAATTCGATTTTTCCATTATTTTTGCCAAACTGTGGGTAGGGGATAGAAAAAAAACACATATTTGGAATAAGTTAGACCTAGTGTATATATTAACATTAAAAAAACAAGTTCCTAAAATTGGAATTTGCCCAAAAATGTTTAAAGGGGGTACCCTTGGATTTTTTTCAAAATTCAATAATCGGGCATATTGGCGTCAATTTCGGTCCTAGAGTCAAACCGGTGCACTTTTCCTACATAAAATTTGCTACTTGTTCTTCTCAAGTGCTCAGATTTTTTCTACGTCTTACGGTTCGTGAGAAAAAATTCCAATTGGAGGTCTACATGTCTTGCAAATTTCGTGAGAATAAAAACTTTGTATTTCGTTCCAAATTTAATTTATTTCGATTAAGCCTGACGTACTGATTCAAAAAAGATATACATACCCCTATGAGAAAATGCACTGTTTGGCCGGAAAATGGAAAAAACTATAATTTTTTGTAATATTTGTTCATCATTTAAACATCCTTTAATCGGATATATTGGCGTCAATTCCGGTCCTAGAGTCAAACCGGTGCACATTTCTTACATAAAATTTGCTACTTGTTCTTCTCAAGTGCTCAGATTTTTTCTACGTCTTACGGTTCGTGAGAAAAAATTCCAATTGGAGGTCTACATGTCTTGCAAATTTTGTGAAAATAAAAACTTTGTATTTCGTTCCAAATTTAATTTATTTCGATTAAACCTGACGTACTGATTCAAAAAAGATATACATACCCCTATGAGAAAATGCACCGTTTGGCCGGAAAATGGAAAAAACTGAAAATTTTTAATTCGATTTTTCCATTATTTTTGCCAAACTGTGGGTAGGGGATAGAAAAAAAAAACACATATTTGGAATAAGTTAGACCTAGTGTATATATTAACATTAAAAAAACAATTTCCTAAAATTGGAATTTGCCCAAAAATGTTTAAAGGGGGTACCCTTGGATTTTTTTCAAAATTCAATAATCGCGCATATTGGCGTCAATTTCGGTCCTAGAGTCAAACCGGTGCACTTTTCCTACATAAAATTTGCTACTTGTTCTTCTCAAGTGCTCAGATCTTTTCTACGTCTTACGGTTCGTGAGAAAAAATTCCAATTGGAGGTCTACATGTCTTGCAAATTTCGTGAAAATAAAAACTTTGTATTTCGTTCCAAATTTAATTTATTTCGATTAGACCTGACGTACTGATTCAAAAAAGATATACATACCCCTATGAGAAAATGCACCGTTTGGCCGGAAAATGGAAAAAACTGAAAATTTTTAATTCGATTTTTCCATTATTTTTGCCAAACTGTGGGTAGGGGATAGAAAAAAAACACATATTTGGAATAAGTTAGACCTAGTGTATATATTAACATTAAAAAAACAATTTCCTAAAATTGGAATTTGCCCAAAAATGTTTAAAGGGGGTACCCTTGGATTTTTTTCAAAATTCAATAATCGGGCATATTGGCGTCAATTTCGGTCCTAGAGTCAAACCGGTGCACTTTTCCTACATAAAATTTGCTACTTGTTCTTCTCAAGTGCTCAGATCTTTTCTACGTCTTACGGTTCGTGAGAAAAAATTCCAATTGGAGGTCTACATGTCTTGCAAATTTCGTGAAAATAAAAACTTTGTATTTCGTTCCAAATTTAATTTATTTCGATTAAGCCTGACGTACTGATTCAAAAAAGATATACATACCCCTATGAGAAAATGCACCGTTTGGCCGGAAAATGGAAAAAACTGAAAATTTTTAATTCGATTTTTCCATTATTTTTGCCAAACTGTGGGTAGGGGATAGAAAAAAAACACATATTTGGAATAAGTTAGACCTAGTGTATATATTAACATTAAAAAAACAATTTCCTAAAATTGGAATTTGCCCAAAAATGTTTAAAGGGGGTACCCTTGGATTTTTTTCAAAATTCAATAATCGGGCATATTGGCGTCAATTTCGGTCCTAGAGTCAAACCGGTGCACTTTTCCTACATAAAATTTGCTACTTGTTCTTCTCAAGTGCTCAGATTTTTTCTACGTCTTACGGTTCGTGAGAAAAAATTCCAATTGGAGGTCTACATGTCTTGCAAATTTCGTGAAAATAAAAACTTTGTATTTCGTTCCAAATTTAATTTATTTCGATTAAGCCTGACGTACTGATTCAAAAAAGATATACATACCCTTATGAGAAAATGCACCGTTTGGCCGGAAAATGGAAAAAACTATAATTTTTTGTAATATTTGTTCATTTCTTAAACAACCTTTAACCGGACATATTGGCGTCAATTTCGGTCCTAGAGTCAAATTGGTGCACTTTTCTTACATAAAATTTGCTACTTGTTCTTCTCAAGTTCTCAGATCTTTTCTACGTCTTACGGTTCGTGAGAAAAAATTCCAATTGGAGGTCTACATGTCTTGCAAATTTCGTGAAAATAAAAACTTTGTATTTCGTTCCAAATTTAATTTATTTCGATTAAACCTGACGTACTGATTCAAAAAAGATATACATACCCCTATGAGAAAATGCACCGTTTGGCCGGAAAATGGAAAAAACTGAAAATTTTTAATTTGATTTTTCCATTATTTTTGCCAAACTGTGGGTAGGGGATAGAAAAAAAACACATATTTGGAATAAGTTAGACCTAGTGTATATATTAACATTAAAAAAACAATTTCCTAAAATTGGAATTTGCCCAAAAATGTTTAAAGGGGGTACCCTTGGATTTTTTTCAAAATTCAATAATCGGGCATATTGGCGTCAATTTCGGTCCTAGAGTCAAACCGGTGCACTTTTCCTACATAAAATTTGCTACTTGTTCTTCTCAAGTGCTCAGATCTTTTCTACGTCTTACGGTTCGTGAAAAAAAATTCCAATTGGAGGTCTACATGTCTTGCAAATTTCGTGAAAATAAAAACTTTGTATTTCGTTCCAAATTTAATTTATTTCGATTAAGCCTGACGTACTGATTCAAAAAAGATATACATACCCCTATGAGAAAATGCACCGTTTGGCCGGAAAATGGAAAAAACTGAAAATTTTTAATTCGATTTTTCCATTATTTTTGCCAAACTGTGGGTAGGGGATAGAAAAAAAACACATATTTGGAATAAGTTAGACCTAGTGTATATATTAACATTAAAAAAACAATTTCCTAAAATTGGAATTTGCCCAAAAATGTTTAAAGGGGGTACCCTTGGATTTTTTTCAAAATTCAATAATCGGGCATATTGGCGTCAATTTCGGTCCTAGAGTCAAACCGGTGCACTTTTCCTACATAAAATTTGCTACTTGTTCTTCTCAAGTGCTCAGATTTTTTCTACGTCTTACGGTTCGTGAGAAAAAATTCCAATTGGAGGTCTACATGTCTTGCAAATTTCGTGAGAATAAAAACTTTGTATTTCGTTCCAAATTTAATTTATTTCGATTAAGCCTGACGTACTGATTCAAAAAAGATATACATACCCCTATGAGAAAATGCACCGTTTGGCCGGAAAATGGAAAAAACTGAAAATTTTTAATTCGATTTTTCCATTATTTTTGCCAAACTGTGGGTAGGGGATAGAAAAAAAACACATATTTTTAATAAGTTAGACCTAGTGTATATATTAACATTAAAAAAACAATTTCCTAAAATTGGAATTTGCCCAAAAATGTTTAAAGGGGGTACCCTTGGATTTTTTTCAAAATTCAATAATCGGGCATATTGGCGTCAATTTCGGTCCTAGAGTCAAACCGGTGCACTTTTCCTACATAAAATTTGCTACTTGTTCTTCTCAAGTGCTCAGATCTTTTCTACGTCTTACGGTTCGTGAGAAAAAATTCCAATTGGAGGTCTACATGTCTTGCAAATTTCGTGAAAATAAAAACTTTGTATTTCGTTCCAAATTTAATTTATTTCGATTAAGCCTGACGTACTGATTCAAAAAAGATATACATACCCCTATGAGAAAATGCACCGTTTGGCCGGAAAATGGAAAAAACTGAAAATTTTTAATTCGATTTTTCCATTATTTTTGCCAAACTGTGGGTAGGGGATAGAAAAAAAAACACATATTTGGAATAAGTTAGACCTAGTGTATATATTAACATTAAAAAAACAATTTCCTAAAATTGGAATTTGCCCAAAAATGTTTAAAGGGGGTACCCTTGGATTTTTTTCAAAATTCAATAATCGGGCATATTGGCGTCAATTTCGGTCCTAGAGTCAAACCGGTGCACTTTTCCTACATAAAATTTGCTACTTGTTCTTCTCAAGTGCTCAGATTTTTTCTACGTCTTACGGTTCGTGAGAAAAAATTCCAATTGGAGGTCTACATGTCTTGCAAATTTCGTGAAAATAAAAACTTTGTATTTCGTTCCAAATTTAATTTATTTCGATTAAGCCTGACGTACTGATTCAAAAAAGATATACATACCCTTATGAGAAAATGCACCGTTTGGCCGGAAAATGGAAAAAACTATAATTTTTTGTAATATTTGTTCATTTCTTAAACATCCTTTAACCGGACATATTGGCGTCAATTTCGGTCCTAGAGTCAAATTGGTGCACTTTTCTTACATAAAATTTGCTACTTGTTCTTCTCAAGTTCTCAGATCTTTTCTACGTCTTACGGTTCGTGAGAAAAAATTCCAATTGGAGGTCTACATGTCTTGCAAATTTCGTGAAAATAAAAACTTTGTATTTCGTTCCAAATTTAATTTATTTCGATTAAACCTGACGTACTGATTCAAAAAAGATATACATACCCCTATGAGAAAATGCACCGTTTGGCCGGAAAATGGAAAAAACTGAAAATTTTTAATTCGATTTTTCCATTATTTTTGCCAAACTGTGGGTAGGGGATAGAAAAAAAACACATATTTGGAATAAGTTAGACCTAGTGTAGATATTAACATTAAAAAAACAATTTCCTAAAATTGGAATTTGCCCAAAAATGTTTAAAGGGGGTACCCTTGGATTTTTTTCAAAATTCAATAATCGGGCATATTGGCGTCAATTTCGGTCCTAGAGTCAAACCGGTGCACTTTTCCTACATAAAATTTGCTACTTGTTCTTCTCAAGTGCTCAGATCTTTTCTACGTCTTACGGTTCGTGAGAAAAAATTCCAATTGGAGGTCTACATGTCTTGCAAATTTCGTGAAAATAAAAACTTTGTATTTCGTTCCAAATTTAATTTATTTCGATTAAGCCTGACGTACTGATTCAAAAAAGATATACATACCCCTATGAGAAAATGCACCGTTTGGCCGGAAAATGGAAAAAACTGAAAATTTTTAATTCGATTTTTCCATTATTTTTGCCAAACTGTGGGTAGGGGATAGAAAAAAAACACATATTTGGAATAAGTTAGACCTAGTGTATATATTAACATTAAAAAAACAATTTCCTAAAATTGGAATTTGCCCAAAAATGTTTAAAGGGATTCCCTTGGATTTTTTTCAAAATTCAATAATCGGGCATATTGGCGTCAATTTCGGTCCTAGAGTCAAACCGGTGCACTTTTGCTACATAAAATTTGCTACTTGTTCTTCTCAAGTGCTCAGATTTTTTCTACGTCTTACGGTTCGTGAGAAAAAATTCCAATTGGAGGTCTACATGTCTTGCAAATTTCGTGAGAATAAAAACTTTGTATTTCGTTCCAAATTTAATTTATTTCGATTAAGCCTGACGTACTGATTCAAAAAAGATATACATACCCCTATGAGAAAATGCACCGTTTGGCCGGAAAATGGAAAAAACTGAAAATTTTTAATTCGATTTTTCCATTATTTTTGCCAAACTGTGGGTAGGGGATAGAAAAAAAACACATATTTGGAATAAGTTAGACCTAGTGTATATATTAACATTAAAAAAACAATTTCCTAAAATTGGAATTTGCCCAAAAATGTTTAAAGGGGGTACCCTTGGATTTTTTTCAAAATTCAATAATCGGGCATATTGGCGTCAATTTCGGTCCTAGAGTCAAACCGGTGCACTTTTCCTACATAAAATTTGCTACTTGTTCTTCTCAAGTGCTCAGATCTTTTCTACGTCTTACGGTTCGTGAGAAAAAATTCCAATTGGAGGTCTACATGTCTTGCAAATTTCGTGAAAATAAAAACTTTGTATTTCGTTCCAAATTTAATTTATTTCGATTAAGACTGACGTACTGATTCAAAAAAGATATACATACCCTTATGAGAAAATGCACCGTTTGGCCGGAAAATGGAAAAAACTATAATTTTTTGTAATATTTGTTCATTTCTTAAACATCCTTTAACCGGACATATTGGCGTCAATTTCGGTCCTAGAGTCAAATTGGTGCACTTTTCTTACATAAAATTTGCTACTTGTTCTTCTCAAGTTCTCAGATCTTTTCTACGTCTTACGGTTCGTGAGAAAAAATTCCAATTGGAGGTCTACATGTCTTGCAAATTTCGTGAAAATAAAAACTTTGTATTTTGTTCCAAATTTAATTTATTTCGATTAAGACTGACGTACTGATTCAAAAAAGATATACATACCCTTATGAGAAAATGCACCGTTTGGCCGGAAAATGGAAAAAACTATAATTTTTTGTAATATTTGTTCATTTCTTAAACATCCTTTAACCGGACATATTGGCGTCAATTTCGGTCCTAGAGTCAAATTGGTGCACTTTTCTTACATAAAATTTGCTACTTGTTCTTCTCAAGTTCTCAGATCTTTTCTACGTCTTACGGTTCGTGAGAAAAAATTCCAATTGGAGGTCTACATGTCTTGCAAATTTCGTGAAAATAAAAACTTTGTATTTCGTTCCAAATTTAATTTATTTCGATTAAACCTGACGTACTGATTCAAAAAAGATATACATACCCCTATGAGAAAATGCACCGTTTGGCCGGAAAATGGAAAAAACTGAAAATTTTTAATTCGATTTTTCCATTATTTTTGCCAAACTGTGGGTAGGGGATAGAAAAAAAACACATATTTGGAATAAGTTAGACCTAGTGTATATATTAACATTAAAAAAACAATTTCCTAAAATTGGAATTTGCCCAAAAATGTTTAAAGGGGGTACCCTTGGATTTTTTTCAAAATTCAATAATCGGGCATATTGGCGTCAATTTCGGTCCTAGAGTCAAACCGGTGCACTTTTCCTACATAAAATTTGCTACTTGTTCTTCTCAAGTGCTCAGATCTTTTCTACGTCTTACGGTTCGTGAGAAAAAATTCCAATTGGAGGTCTACATGTCTTGCAAATTTCGTGAAAATAAAAACTTTGTATGTCGTTCCAAATTTAATTTATTTCGATTAAGCCTGACGTACTGATTCAAAAAAGATATACATACCCCTATGAGAAAATGCACCGTTTGGCCGGAAAATGGAAAAAACTGAAAATTTTTAATTCGATTTTTCCATTATTTTTGCCAAACTGTGGGTAGGGGATAGAAAAAAAACACATATTTGGAATAAGTTAGACCTAGTGTATATATTAACATTAAAAAAACAATTTCCTAAAATTGGAATTTGCCCAAAAATGTTTAAAGGGGGTACCCTTGGATTTTTTTCAAAATTCAATAATCGGGCATATTGGCGTCAATTTCGGTCCTAGAGTCAAACCGGTGCACTTTTCCTACATAAAATTTGCTACTTGTTCTTCTCAAGTGCTCAGATTTTTTCTACGTCTTACGGTTCGTGAGAAAAAATTCCAATTGGAGGTCTACATGTCTTGCAAATTTCGTGAAAATAAAAACTTTGTATTTCGTTCCAAATTTAATTTATTTCGATTAAGCCTGACGTACTGATTCAAAAAAGATATACATACCCTTATGAGAAAATGCACCGTTTGGCCGGAAAATGGAAAAAACTATAATTTTTTGTAATATTTGTTCATTTCTTAAACATCCTTTAACCGGACATATTGGCGTCAATTTCGGTCCTAGAGTCAAACCGGTACACTTTTCTTAAATAAAATTTGCTACTTGTTCTTCTCAAGTACTCAGATTTTTTCTACGTCTTACGGTTCGTGAGAAAAAATTCCAATTGGAGGTCTACATGTCTTGCAAATTTCGTGAAAATAAAAACTTTGTATTTCGTTCCAAATTTAATTTATTTCGATTAAGCCTGACGTACTGATTCAAAAAAGATATACATACCCTTATGAGAAAATGCACCGTTTGGCCGGAAAATGGAAAAAACTATAATTTTTTGTAATATTTGTTCATTTCTTAAACATCCTTTAACCGGACATATTGGCGTCAATTTCGGTCCTAGAGTCAAATTGGTGCACTTTTCTTACATAAAATTTGCTACTTGTTCTTCTCAAGTTCTCAGATCTTTTCTACGTCTTACGGTTCGTGAGAAAAAATTCCAATTGGAGGTCTACATGTCTTGCAAATTTCGTGAAAATAAAAACTTTGTATTTCGTTCCAAATTTAATTTATTTCGATTAAACCTGACGTACTGATTCAAAAAAGATATACATACCCCTATGAGAAAATGCACCGTTTGGCCGGAAAATGGAAAAAACTGAAAATTTTTAATTCGATTTTTCCATTATTTTTGCCAAACTGTGGGTAGGGGATAGAAAAAAAACACATATTTGGAATAAGTTAGACCTAGTGTATATATTAACATTAAAAAAACAATTTCCTAAAATTGGAATTTGCCCAAAAATGTTTAAAGGGGGTACCCTTGGATTTTTTCAAAATTCAATAATCGGGCATATTGGCGTCAATTTCGGTCCTAGAGTCAAACCGGTGCACTTTTCCTACATAAAATTTGCTACTTGTTCTTCTCAAGTGCTCAGATCTTTTCTACGTCTTACGGTTCGTGAGAAAAAATTCCAATTGGAGGTCTACATGTCTTGCAAATTTCGTGAGAATAAAAACTTTGTATTTCGTTCCAAATTTAATTTATTTCGATTAAGCCTGGCGTACTGATTCAAAAAAGATATACATACCCCTATGAGAAAATGCACTGTTTGGCCGGAAAATTGAAAAAACTATAATTTTTTGTAATATTTGTTCATCATTTAAACATCCTTTAATCGGATATATTGGCGTCAATTCCGGTCCTAGAGTCAAACCGGTGCACATTTCTTACATAAAATTTGCTACTTGTTCTTCTCAAGTGCTCAGATTTTTTCTACGTCTTACGGTCGTGAGAAAAAATTCCAATTGGAGGTCTACATGTCTTGCAAATTTCGTGAAAATAAAAACTTTGTATTTCGTTCCAAATTTAATTTATTTCGATTGAGCCTGACGTACTGATTCAAAAAAGATATACATACCCCTATGAGAAAATGCACCGTTTGGCCGGAAAATGGAAAAAACTATAATTTTTTGTAATATTTGTTCATCATTTAAACATCCTTTAATCGGATATATTGGCGTCAATTCCGGTCCTAGAGTCAAACCGGTGCACATTTCTTACATAAAAT
The DNA here is from genome assembly GCF_040954645.1 of Diabrotica undecimpunctata. NCBI lineage: Eukaryota > Metazoa > Arthropoda > Insecta > Coleoptera > Chrysomelidae > Diabrotica > Diabrotica undecimpunctata. The sequence continues at coordinate 76,614 of NW_027311957.1, read as the reverse complement.
TTGCTACTTGTTCTTCTCAAGTGCTCAGATTTTTTCTACGTCTTACGGTTCGTGAGAAAAAATTCCAATTGGAGGTCTACATGTCTTGCAAATTTCGTGAAAATAAAAACTTTGTATTTCGTTCCAAATTTAATTTATTTCGATTAAGCCTGACGTACTGATTCAAAAAAGATATACATACCCCTATGAGAAAATGCACCGTTTGGCCGGAAAATGGAAAAAACTATAATTTTTTGTAATATTTGTTCATCATTTAAACATCCTTTAATCGGATATATTGGCGTCAATTTCGGTCCTAGAGTCAAACCGGTACACTTTTCTTAAATAAAATTTGCTACTTGTTCTTCTCAAGTACTCAGATTTTTTCTACGTCTTACGGTTCGTGAGAAAAAATTCCAATTGGAGGTCTACATGTCTTGCAAATTTCGTGAAAATAAAAACTTTGTATTTGGTTCCAAATTTAATTTATTTCGATTAAACCTGACGTACTGATTCAAAAAAGATATACATACCCCTATGAGAAAATGCACCGTTTGGCCGGAAAATGGAAAAAACTATAATTTTTTGTAATATTTGTTCATCATTTAAACATCCTTTAATCGGATATATTGGCGTCAATTTCGGTCCTAGAGTCAAACCGGTACACTTTTCTTAAATAAAATTTGCTACTTGTTCTTCTCAAGTACTCAGATTTTTTCTACGTCTTACGGTTCGTGAGAAAAAATTCCAATTGGAGGTCTACATGTCTTGCAAATTTCGTGAGAATAAAAACTTTGTATTTCGTTCCAAATTTAATTTATTTCGATTAAGCCTGGCGTACTGATTCAAAAAAGATATACATACCCCTATGAGAAAATGCACTGTTTGGCCGGAAAATTGAAAAAACTATAATTTTTTGTAATATTTGTTCATCATTTAAACATCCTTTAATCGGATATATTGGCGTCAATTCCGGTCCTAGAGTCAAACCGGTGCACATTTCTTACATAAAATTTGCTACTTGTTCTTCTCAAGTGCTCAGATTTTTTCTACGTCTTACGGTCGTGAGAAAAAATTCCAATTGGAGGTCTACATGTCTTGCAAATTTCGTGAAAATAAAAACTTTGTATTTCGTTCCAAATTTAATTTATTTCGATTGAGCCTGACGTACTGATTCAAAAAAGATATACATACCCCTATGAGAAAATGCACCGTTTGGCCGGAAAATGGAAAAAACTATAATTTTTTGTAATATTTGTTCATCATTTAAACATCCTTTAATCGGATATATTGGCGTCAATTCCGGTCCTAGAGTCAAACCGGTGCACATTTCTTACATAAAATTTGCTACTTGTTCTTCTCAAGTGCTCAGATTTTTTCTACGTCTTACGGTTCGTGAGAAAAAATTCCAATTGGAGGTCTACATGTCTTGCAAATTTCGTGAAAATAAAAACTTTGTATTTCGTTCCAAATTTAATTTATTTCGATTAAGCCTGACGTACTGATTCAAAAAAGATATACATACCCCTATGAGAAAATGCACCGTTTGGCCGGAAAATGGAAAAAACTATAATTTTTTGTAATATTTGTTCATCATTTAAACATCCTTTAATCGGATATATTGGCGTCAATTTCGGTCCTAGAGTCAAACCGGTACACTTTTCTTAAATAAAATTTGCTACTTGTTCTTCTCAAGTACTCAGATTTTTTCTACGTCTTACGGTTCGTGAGAAAAAATTCCAATTGGAGGTCTACATGTCTTGCAAATTTCGTGAAAATAAAAACTTTGTATTTGGTTCCAAATTTAATTTATTTCGATTAAACCTGACGTACTGATTCAAAAAAGATATACATACCCCTATGAGAAAATGCACCGTTTGGCCGGAAAATGGAAAAAACTGAAAATTTTTAATTCGATTTTTCCATTATTTTTGCCAAACTGTGGGTAGGGGATAGAAAAAAAACACATATTTGGAATAAGTTAGACCTAGTGTATATATTAACATTAAAAAAACAATTTCCTAAAATTGGAATTTGCCCAAAAATGTTTAAAGGGGGTACCCTTGGATTTTTTTCAAAATTCAATAATCGGGCATATTGGCGTCAATTTCGGTCCTAGAGTCAAACCGGTGCACTTTTCCTACATAAAATTTGCTACTTGTTCTTCTCAAGTGCTCAGATTTTTTCTACGTCTTACGGTTCGTGAGAAAAAATTCCAATTGGAGGTCTACATGTCTTGCAAATTTCGTGAAAATAAAAACTTTGTATTTCGTTCCAAATTTAATTTATTTCGATTAAGCCTGACGTACTGATTCAAAAAAGATATACATACCCTTATGAGAAAATGCACCGTTTGGCCGGAAAATGGAAAAAACTATAATTTTTTGTAATATTTGTTCATTTCTTAAACATCCTTTAACCGGACATATTGGCGTCAATTTCGGTCCTAGAGTCAAACCGGTACACTTTTCTTAAATAAAATTTGCTACTTGTTCTTCTCAAGTACTCAGATTTTTTCTACGTCTTACGGTTCGTGAGAAAAAATTCCAATTGGAGGTCTACATGTCTTGCAAATTTCGTGAAAATAAAAACTTTGTATTTCGTTCCAAATTTAATTTATTTCGATTAAGCCTGACGTACTGATTCAAAAAAGATATACATACCCTTATGAGAAAATGCACCGTTTGGCCGGAAAATGGAAAAAACTATAATTTTTTGTAATATTTGTTCATTTCTTAAACATCCTTTAACCGGACATATTGGCGTCAATTTCGGTCCTAGAGTCAAATTGGTGCACTTTTCTTACATAAAATTTGCTACTTGTTCTTCTCAAGTTCTCAGATCTTTTCTACGTCTTACGGTTCGTGAGAAAAAATTCCAATTGGAGGTCTACATGTCTTGCAAATTTCGTGAAAATAAAAACTTTGTATTTCGTTCCAAATTTAATTTATTTCGATTAAACCTGACGTACTGATTCAAAAAAGATATACATACCCCTATGAGAAAATGCACCGTTTGGCCGGAAAATGGAAAAAACTGAAAATTTTTAATTCGATTTTTCCATTATTTTTGCCAAACTGTGGGTAGGGGATAGAAAAAAAACACATATTTGGAATAAGTTAGACCTAGTGTATATATTAACATTAAAAAAACAATTTCCTAAAATTGGAATTTGCCCAAAAATGTTTAAAGGGGGTACCCTTGGATTTTTTTCAAAATTCAATAATCGGGCATATTGGCGTCAATTTCGGTCCTAGAGTCAAACCGGTGCACTTTTCCTACATAAAATTTGCTACTTGTTCTTCTCAAGTGCTCAGATCTTTTCTACGTCTTACGGTTCGTGAGAAAAAATTCCAATTGGAGGTCTACATGTCTTGCAAATTTCGTGAGAATAAAAACTTTGTATTTCGTTCCAAATTTAATTTATTTCGATTAAGCCTGGCGTACTGATTCAAAAAAGATATACATACCCCTATGAGAAAATGCACTGTTTGGCCGGAAAATTGAAAAAACTATAATTTTTTGTAATATTTGTTCATCATTTAAACATCCTTTAATCGGATATATTGGCGTCAATTCCGGTCCTAGAGTCAAACCGGTGCACATTTCTTACATAAAATTTGCTACTTGTTCTTCTCAAGTGCTCAGATTTTTTCTACGTCTTACGGTCGTGAGAAAAAATTCCAATTGGAGGTCTACATGTCTTGCAAATTTCGTGAAAATAAAAACTTTGTATTTCGTTCCAAATTTAATTTATTTCGATTGAGCCTGACGTACTGATTCAAAAAAGATATACATACCCCTATGAGAAAATGCACCGTTTGGCCGGAAAATGGAAAAAACTATAATTTTTTGTAATATTTGTTCATCATTTAAACATCCTTTAATCGGATATATTGGCGTCAATTCCGGTCCTAGAGTCAAACCGGTGCACATTTCTTACATAAAATTTGCTACTTGTTCTTCTCAAGTGCTCAGATTTTTTCTACGTCTTACGGTTCGTGAGAAAAAATTCCAATTGGAGGTCTACATGTCTTGCAAATTTCGTGAAAATAAAAACTTTGTATTTCGTTCCAAATTTAATTTATTTCGATTAAGCCTGACGTACTGATTCAAAAAAGATATACATACCCCTATGAGAAAATGCACCGTTTGGCCGGAAAATGGAAAAAACTATAATTTTTTGTAATATTTGTTCATCATTTAAACATCCTTTAATCGGATATATTGGCGTCAATTTCGGTCCTAGAGTCAAACCGGTACACTTTTCTTAAATAAAATTTGCTACTTGTTCTTCTCAAGTACTCAGATTTTTTCTACGTCTTACGGTTCGTGAGAAAAAATTCCAATTGGAGGTCTACATGTCTTGCAAATTTCGTGAAAATAAAAACTTTGTATTTGGTTCCAAATTTAATTTATTTCGATTAAACCTGACGTACTGATTCAAAAAAGATATACATACCCCTATGAGAAAATGCACCGTTTGGCCGGAAAATGGAAAAAACTATAATTTTTTGTAATATTTGTTCATCATTTAAACATCCTTTAATCGGATATATTGGCGTCAATTTCGGTCCTAGAGTCAAACCGGTACACTTTTCTTAAATAAAATTTGCTACTTGTTCTTCTCAAGTACTCAGATTTTTTCTACGTCTTACGGTTCGTGAGAAAAAATTCCAATTGGAGGTCTACATGTCTTGCAAATTTCGTGAAAATAAAAACTTTGTATTTCGTTCCAAATTTAATTTATTTCGATTAAGCCTGACGTACTGATTCAAAAAAGATATACATACCCCTATGAGAAAATGCACCGTTTGGCCGGAAAATGGAAAAAACTGAAAATTTTTAATTCGATTTTTCCATTATTTTTGCCAAACTGTGGGTAGGGGATAGAAAAAAAACACATATTTGGAATAAGTTAGACCTAGTGTATATATTAACATTAAAAAAACAATTTCCTAAAATTGGAATTTACCCAAAAATGTTTAAAGGGGGTACCCTTGGATTTTTTTCAAAATTCAATAATCGGGCATATTGGCGTCAATTTCGGTCCTAGAGTCAAACCGGTGCACTTTTCCTACATAAAATTTGCTACTTGTTCTTCTCAAGTGCTCAGATCTTTTCTACGTCTTACGGTTCGTGAGAAAAAATTCCAATTGGAGGTCTACATGTCTTGCAAATTTCGTGAAAATAAAAACTTTGTATTTCGTTCCAAATTTAATTTATTTCGATTAAACCTGACGTACTGATTCAAAAAAGATATACATACCCCTATGAGAAAATGCACCGTTTGGCCGGAAAATGGAAAAAAACTGAAAATTTTTAATTCGATTTTTCCATTATTTTTGCCAAACTGTGGGTAGGGGATAGAAAAAAAACACATATTTGGAATAAGTTAGACCTAGTGTATATATTAACATTAAAAAAACAATTTCCTAAAATTGGAATTTGCCCAAAAATGTTTAAAGGGGGTACCCTTGGATTTTTTTCAAAATTCAATAATCGGGCATATTGGCGTCAATTTCGGTCCTAGAGTCAAACCGGTGCACTTTTCCTACATAAAATTTGCTACTTGTTCTTCTCAAGTGCTCAGATCTTTTCTACGTCTTACGGTTCGTGAGAAAAAATTCCAATTGGAGGTCTACATGTCTTGCAAATTTCGTGAAAATAAAAACTTTGTATTTCGTTCCAAATTTAATTTATTTCGATTAAGCCTGACGTACTGATTCAAAAAAGATATACATACCCCTATGAGAAAATGCACCGTTTGGCCGGAAAATGGAAAAAACTGAAAATTTTTAATTCGATTTTTCCATTATTTTTGCCAAACTGTGGGTAGGGGATAGAAAAAAAACACATATTTGGAATAAGTTAGACCTAGTGTATATATTAACATTAAAAAAACAATTTCCTAAAATTGGAATTTGCCCAAAAATGTTTAAAAGGGGTACCCTTGGATTTTTTTCAAAATTCAATAATCGGGCATATTGGCGTCAATTTCGGTCCTAGAGTCAAACCGGTGCACTTTTCCTACATAAAATTTGCTACTTGTTCTTCTCAAGTGCTCAGATTTTTTCTACGTCTTACGGTTCGTGAGAAAAAATTCCAATTGGAGGTCTACATGTCTTGCAAATTTCGTGAAAATAAAAACTTTGTATTTCGTTCCAAATTTAATTTATTTCGATTAAGCCTGACGTACTGATTCAAAAAAGATATACATACCCTTATGAGAAAATGCACCGTTTGGCCGGAAAATGGAAAAAACTATAATTTTTTGTAATATTTGTTCATTTCTTAAACATCCTTTAACCGGACATATTGGCGTCAATTTCGGTCCTAGAGTCAAATTGGTGCACTTTTCTTACATAAAATTTGCTACTTGTTCTTCTCAAGTTCTCAGATCTTTTCTACGTCTTACGGTTCGTGAGAAAAAATTCCAATTGGAGGTCTACATGTCTTGCAAATTTCGTGAAAATAAAAACTTTGTATTTCGTTCCAAATTTAATTTATTTCGATTAAACCTGACGTACTGATTCAAAAAAGATATACATACCCCTATGAGAAAATGCACCGTTTGGCCGGAAAATGGAAAAAACTGAAAATTTTTAATTCGATTTTTCCATTATTTTTGCCAAACTGTGGGTAGGGGATAGAAAAAAAACACATATTTGGAATAAGTTAGACCTAGTGTATATATTAACATTAAAAAAACAATTTCCTAAAATTGGAATTTGCCCAAAAATGTTTAAAGGGGGTACCCTTGGATTTTTTTCAAAATTCAATAATCGCGCATATTGGCGTCAATTTCGGTCCTAGAGTCAAACCGGTGCACTTTTCCTACATAAAATTTGCTACTTGTTCTTCTCAAGTGCTCAGATCTTTTCTACGTCTTACGGTTCGTGAGAAAAAATTCCAATTGGAGGTCTACATGTCTTGCAAATTTCGTGAAAATAAAAACTTTGTATTTCGTTCCAAATTTAATTTATTTCGATTAAGCCTGACGTACTGATTCAAAAAAGATATACATACCCCTATGAGAAAATGCACCGTTTGGCCGGAAAATGGAAAAAACTGAAAATTTTTAATTCGATTTTTCCATTATTTTTGCCAAACTGTGGGTAGGGGATAGAAAAAAAACACATATTTGGAATAAGTTAGACCTAGTGTATATATTAACATTAAAAAAACAATTTCCTAAAATTGGAATTTGCCCAAAAATGTTTAAAGGGGGTACCCTTGGATTTTTTTCAAAATTCAATAATCGGGCATATTGGCGTCAATTTCGGTCCTAGAGTCAAACCGGTGCACTTTTCCTACATAAAATTTGCTACTTGTTCTTCTCAAGTGCTCAGATCTTTTCTACGTCTTACGGTTCGTGAGAAAAAATTCCAATTGGAGGTCTACATGTCTTGCAAATTTCGTGAGAATAAAAACTTTGTATTTCGTTCCAAATTTAATTTATTTCGATTAAGCCTGGCGTACTGATTCAAAAAAGATATACATACCCCTATGAGAAAATGCACTGTTTGGCCGGAAAATTGAAAAAACTATAATTTTTTGTAATATTTGTTCATCATTTAAACATCCTTTAATCGGATATATTGGCGTCAATTCCGGTCCTAGAGTCAAACCGGTGCACATTTCTTACATAAAATTTGCTACTTGTTCTTCTCAAGTGCTCAGATTTTTTCTACGTCTTACGGTCGTGAGAAAAAATTCCAATTGGAGGTCTACATGTCTTGCAAATTTCGTGAAAATAAAAACTTTGTATTTCGTTCCAAATTTAATTTATTTCGATTGAGCCTGACGTACTGATTCAAAAAAGATATACATACCCCTATGAGAAAATGCACCGTTTGGCCGGAAAATGGAAAAAACTATAATTTTTTGTAATATTTGTTCATCATTTAAACATCCTTTAATCGGATATATTGGCGTCAATTCCGGTCCTAGAGTCAAACCGGTGCACATTTCTTACATAAAATTTGCTACTTGTTCTTCTCAAGTGCTCAGATTTTTTCTACGTCTTACGGTTCGTGAGAAAAAATTCCAATTGGAGGTCTACATGTCTTGCAAATTTCGTGAAAATAAAAACTTTGTATTTCGTTCCAAATTTAATTTATTTCGATTAAGCCTGACGTACTGATTCAAAAAAGATATACATACCCCTATGAGAAAATGCACCGTTTGGCCGGAAAATGGAAAAAACTATAATTTTTTGTAATATTTGTTCATCATTTAAACATCCTTTAATCGGATATATTGGCGTCAATTTCGGTCCTAGAGTCAAACCGGTACACTTTTCTTAAATAAAATTTGCTACTTGTTCTTCTCAAGTACTCAGATTTTTTCTACGTCTTACGGTTCGTGAGAAAAAATTCCAATTGGAGGTCTACATGTCTTGCAAATTTCGTGAAAATAAAAACTTTGTATTTGGTTCCAAATTTAATTTATTTCGATTAAACCTGACGTACTGATTCAAAAAAGATATACATACCCCTATGAGAAAATGCACCGTTTGGCCGGAAAATGGAAAAAACTATAATTTTTTGTAATATTTGTTCATCATTTAAACATCCTTTAATCGGATATATTGGCGTCAATTTCGGTCCTAGAGTCAAACCGGTACACTTTTCTTAAATAAAATTTGCTACTTGTTCTTCTCAAGTACTCAGATTTTTTCTACGTCTTACGGTTCGTGAGAAAAAATTCCAATTGGAGGTCTACATGTCTTGCAAATTTCGTGAAAATAAAAACTTTGTATTTCGTTCCAAATTTAATTTATTTCGATTAAGCCTGACGTACTGATTCAAAAAAGATATACATACCCCTATGAGAAAATGCACCGTTTGGCCGGAAAATGGAAAAAACTGAAAATTTTTAATTCGATTTTTCCATTATTTTTGCCAAACTGTGGGTAGGGGATAGAAAAAAAACACATATTTGGAATAAGTTAGACCTAGTGTATATATTAACATTAAAAAAACAATTTCCTAAAATTGGAATTTACCCAAAAATGTTTAAAGGGGGTACCCTTGGATTTTTTTCAAAATTCAATAATCGGGCATATTGGCGTCAATTTCGGTCCTAGAGTCAAACCGGTGCACTTTTCCTACATAAAATTTGCTACTTGTTCTTCTCAAGTGCTCAGATCTTTTCTACGTCTTACGGTTCGTGAGAAAAAATTCCAATTGGAGGTCTACATGTCTTGCAAATTTCGTGAAAATAAAAACTTTGTATTTCGTTCCAAATTTAATTTATTTCGATTAAACCTGACGTACTGATTCAAAAAAGATATACATACCCCTATGAGAAAATGCACCGTTTGGCCGGAAAATGGAAAAAAACTGAAAATTTTTAATTCGATTTTTCCATTATTTTTGCCAAACTGTGGGTAGGGGATAGAAAAAAAACACATATTTGGAATAAGTTAGACCTAGTGTATATATTAACATTAAAAAAACAATTTCCTAAAATTGGAATTTGCCCAAAAATGTTTAAAGGGGGTACCCTTGGATTTTTTTCAAAATTCAATAATCGGGCATATTGGCGTCAATTTCGGTCCTAGAGTCAAACCGGTGCACTTTTCCTACATAAAATTTGCTACTTGTTCTTCTCAAGTGCTCAGATCTTTTCTACGTCTTACGGTTCGTGAGAAAAAATTCCAATTGGAGGTCTACATGTCTTGCAAATTTCGTGAAAATAAAAACTTTGTATTTCGTTCCAAATTTAATTTATTTCGATTAAGCCTGACGTACTGATTCAAAAAAGATATACATACCCCTATGAGAAAATGCACCGTTTGGCCGGAAAATGGAAAAAACTGAAAATTTTTAATTCGATTTTTCCATTATTTTTGCCAAACTGTGGGTAGGGGATAGAAAAAAAACACATATTTGGAATAAGTTAGACCTAGTGTATATATTAACATTAAAAAAACAATTTCCTAAAATTGGAATTTGCCCAAAAATGTTTAAAAGGGGTACCCTTGGATTTTTTTCAAAATTCAATAATCGGGCATATTGGCGTCAATTTCGGTCCTAGAGTCAAACCGGTGCACTTTTCCTACATAAAATTTGCTACTTGTTCTTCTCAAGTGCTCAGATTTTTTCTACGTCTTACGGTTCGTGAGAAAAAATTCCAATTGGAGGTCTACATGTCTTGCAAATTTCGTGAAAATAAAAACTTTGTATTTCGTTCCAAATTTAATTTATTTCGATTAAGCCTGACGTACTGATTCAAAAAAGATATACATACCCTTATGAGAAAATGCACCGTTTGGCCGGAAAATGGAAAAAACTATAATTTTTTGTAATATTTGTTCATTTCTTAAACATCCTTTAACCGGACATATTGGCGTCAATTTCGGTCCTAGAGTCAAATTGGTGCACTTTTCTTACATAAAATTTGCTACTTGTTCTTCTCAAGTTCTCAGATCTTTTCTACGTCTTACGGTTCGTGAGAAAAAATTCCAATTGGAGGTCTACATGTCTTGCAAATTTCGTGAAAATAAAAACTTTGTATTTCGTTCCAAATTTAATTTATTTCGATTAAACCTGACGTACTGATTCAAAAAAGATATACATACCCCTATGAGAAAATGCACCGTTTGGCCGGAAAATGGAAAAAACTGAAAATTTTTAATTCGATTTTTCCATTATTTTTGCCAAACTGTGGGTAGGGGATAGAAAAAAAACACATATTTGGAATAAGTTAGACCTAGTGTATATATTAACATTAAAAAAACAATTTCCTAAAATTGGAATTTGCCCAAAAATGTTTAAAGGGGGTACCCTTGGATTTTTTTCAAAATTCAATAATCGCGCATATTGGCGTCAATTTCGGTCCTAGAGTCAAACCGGTGCACTTTTCCTACATAAAATTTGCTACTTGTTCTTCTCAAGTGCTCAGATCTTTTCTACGTCTTACGGTTCGTGAGAAAAAATTCCAATTGGAGGTCTACATGTCTTGCAAATTTCGTGAAAATAAAAACTTTGTATTTCGTTCCAAATTTAATTTATTTCGATTAAGCCTGACGTACTGATTCAAAAAAGATATACATACCCCTATGAGAAAATGCACCGTTTGGCCGGAAAATGGAAAAAACTGAAAATTTTTAATTCGATTTTTCCATTATTTTTGCCAAACTGTGGGTAGGGGATAGAAAAAAAACACATATTTGGAATAAGTTAGACCTAGTGTATATATTAACATTAAAAAAACAATTTCCTAAAATTGGAATTTACCCAAAAATGTTTAAAGGGGGTACCCTTGGATTTTTTTCAAAATTCAATAATCGGGCATATTGGCGTCAATTTCGGTCCTAGAGTCAAACCAGTGCACTTTTCCTACATAAAATTTGCTACTTGTTCTTCTCAAGTGCTCAGATCTTTTCTACGTCTTACGGTTCGTGAGAAAAAATTCCAATTGGAGGTCTACATGTCTTGCAAATTTCGTGAAAATAAAAACTTTGTATTTCGTTCCAAATTTAATTTATTTCGATTAAACCTGACGTACTGATTCAAAAAAGATATACATACCCCTATGAGAAAATGCACCGTTTGGCCGGAAAATGGAAAAAACTATAATTTTTTGTAATATTTGTTCATTTCTTAAACATCCTTTAACCGGACATATTGGCGTCAATTTCGGTCCTAGAGTCAAATTGGTGCACTTTTCTTACATAAAATTTGCTACTTGTTCTTCTCAAGTTCTCAGATCTTTTCTACGTCTTACGGTTCGTGAGAAAAAATTCCAATTGGAGGTCTACATGTCTTGCAAATTTCGTGAAAATAAAAACTTTGTATTTCGTTCCAAATTTAATTTATTTCGATTAAGCCTGACGTACTGATTCAAAAAAGATATACATACCCCTATGAGAAAATGCACCGTTTGGCCGGAAAATGGAAAAAACTGAAAATTTTTAATTCGATTTTTCCATTATTTTTGCCAAACTGTGGGTAGGGGATAGAAAAAAAACACATATTTGGAATAAGTTAGACCTAGTGTATATATTAACATTAAAAAAACAATTTCCTAAAATTGGAATTTGCCCAAAAATGTTTAAAGGGGGTACCCTTGGATTTTTTTCAAAATTCAATAATCGGGCATATTGGCGTCAATTTCGGTCCTAGAGTCAAACCGGTGCACTTTTCCTACATAAAATTTGCTACTTGTTCTTCTCAAGTGCTCAGATTTTTTCTACGTCTTACGGTTCGTGAGAAAAAATTCCAATTGGAGGTCTACATGTCTTGCAAATTTCGTGAGAATAAAAACTTTGTATTTCGTTCCAAATTTAATTTATTTCGATTAAGCCTGACGTACTGATTCAAAAAAGATATACATACCCCTATGAGAAAATGCACTGTTTGGCCGGAAAATGGAAAAAACTATAATTTTTTGTAATATTTGTTCATCATTTAAACATCCTTTAATCGGATATATTGGCGTCAATTCCGGTCCTAGAGTCAAACCGGTGCACATTTCTTACATAAAATTTGCTACTTGTTCTTCTCAAGTGCTCAGATTTTTTCTACGTCTTACGGTTCGTGAGAAAAAATTCCAATTGGAGGTCTACATGTCTTGCAAATTTTGTGAAAATAAAAACTTTGTATTTCGTTCCAAATTTAATTTATTTCGATTAAACCTGACGTACTGATTCAAAAAAGATATACATACCCCTATGAGAAAATGCACCGTTTGGCCGGAAAATGGAAAAAACTGAAAATTTTTAATTCGATTTTTCCATTATTTTTGCCAAACTGTGGGTAGGGGATAGAAAAAAAAACACATATTTGGAATAAGTTAGACCTAGTGTATATATTAACATTAAAAAACCAATTTCCTAAAATTGGAATTTGCCCAAAAATGTTTAAAGGGGGTACCCTTGGATTTTTTTCAAAATTCAATAATCGGGCATATTGGCGTCAATTTCGGTCCTAGAGTCAAACCGGTGCACTTTTCCTACATAAAATTTGCTACTTGTTCTTCTCAAGTGCTCAGATCTTTTCTACGTCTTACGGTTCGTGAGAAAAAATTCCAATTGGAGGTCTACATGTCTTGCAAATTTCGTGAAAATAAAAACTTTGTATTTCGTTCCAAATTTAATTTATTTCGATTAAGCCTGACGTACTAATTCAAAAAAGATATACATACCCCTATGAGAAAATGCACCGTTTGGCCGGAAAATGGAAAAAACTGAAAATTTTTAATTCGATTTTTCCATTATTTTTGCCAAACTGTGGGTAGGGGATAGAAAAAAACACATATTTGGAATAAGTTAGACCTAGTGTATATATTAACATTAAAGAAACAATTTCCTAAAATTGGAATTTACCCAAAAATGTTTAAAGGGGGTACCCTTGGATTTTTTTCAAAATTCAATAATCGGGCATATTGGCGTCAATTTTGGTCCTAGAGTCAAACCGGTGCACTTTTCCTACATAAAATTTGCTACTTGTTCTTCTCAAGTGCTCAGATCTTTTCTACGTCTTACGGTTCGTGAGAAAAAATTCCAATTGGAGGTCTACATGTCTTGCAAATTTCGTGAAAATAAAAACTTTGTATTTCGTTCCAAATTTAATTTATTTCGATTAAACCTGACGTACTGATTCAAAAAAGATATACATACCCCTATGAGAAAATGCACCGTTTGGCCGGAAAATGGAAAAAACTGAAAATTTTTAATTCGATTTTTCCATTATTTTTGCCAAACTGTGGGTAGGGGATAGAAAAAAAACACATATTTGGAATAAGTTAGACCTAGTGTATATATTAACATTAAAAAAACAATTTCCTAAAATTGGAATTTGCCCAAAAATGTTTAAAGGGGGTACCCTTGGATTTTTTTCAAAATTCAATAATCGGGCATATTGGCGTCAATTTCGGTCCTAGAGTCAAACCGGTGCACTTTTCCTACATAAAATTTGCTACTTGTTCTTCTCAAGTGCTCAGATCTTTTCTACGTCTTACGGTTCGTGAGAAAAAATTCCAATTGGAGGTCTACATGTCTTGCAAATTTCGTGAAAATAAAAACTTTGTATTTCGTTCCAAATTTAATTTATTTCGATTAAGCCTGACGTACTGATTCAAAAAAGATATACATACCCCTATGAGAAAATGCACCGTTTGGCCGGAAAATGGAAAAAACTGAAAATTTTTAATTCGATTTTTCCATTATTTTTGCCAAACTGTGGGTAGGGGATAGAAAAAAAAACACATATTTGGAATAAGTTAGACCTAGTGTATATATTAACATTAAAAAAACAATTTCCTAAAATTGGAATTTGCCCAAAAATGTTTAAAGGGGGTACCCTTGGATTTTTTTCAAAATTCAATAATCGGGCATATTGGCGTCAATTTCGGTCCTAGAGTCAAACCGGTGCACTTTTCCTACATAAAATTTGCTACTTGTTCTTCTCAAGTGCTCAGATTTTTTCTACGTCTTACGGTTCGTGAGAAAAAATTCCAATTGGAGGTCTACATGTCTTGCAAATTTCGTGAAAATAAAAACTTTGTATTTCGTTCCAAATTTAATTTATTTCGATTAAGCCTGACGTACTGATTCAAAAAAGATATACATACCCTTATGAGAAAATGCACCGTTTGGCCGGAAAATGGAAAAAACTATAATTTTTTGTAATATTTGTTCATTTCTTAAACATCCTTTAACCGGACATATTGGCGTCAATTTCGGTCCTAGAGTCAAATTGGTGCACTTTTCTTACATAAAATTTGCTACTTGTTCTTCTCAAGTTCTCAGATCTTTTCTACGTCTTACGGTTCGTGAGAAAAAATTCCAATTGGAGGTCTACATGTCTTGCAAATTTCGTGAAAATAAAAACTTTGTATTTCGTTCCAAATTTAATTTATTTCGATTAAGCCTGACGTACTGATTCAAAAAAGATATACATACCCCTATGAGAAAATGCACCGTTTGGCCGGAAAATGGAAAAAACTGAAAATTTTTAATTCGATTTTTCCATTATTTTTGCCAAACTGTGGGTAGGGGATAGAAAAAAAACACATATTTGGAATAAGTTAGACCTAGTGTATATATTAACATTAAAAAAACAATTTCCTAAAATTGGAATTTGCCCAAAAATGTTTAAAGGGGGTACCCTTGGATTTTTTTCAAAATTCAATAATCGGGCATATTGGCGTCAATTTCGGTCCTAGAGTCAAACCGGTGCACTTTTCCTACATAAAATTTGCTACTTGTTCTTCTCAAGTGCTCAGATTTTTTCTACGTCTTACGGTTCGTGAGAAAAAATTCCAATTGGAGGTCTACATGTCTTGCAAATTTCGTGAGAATAAAAACTTTGTATTTCGTTCCAAATTTAATTTATTTCGATTAAGCCTGACGTACTGATTCAAAAAAGATATACATACCCCTATGAGAAAATGCACCGTTTGGCCGGAAAATGGAAAAAACTGAAAATTTTTAATTCGATTTTTCCATTATTTTTGCCAAACTGTGGGTAGGGGATAGAAAAAAAACACATATTTTTAATAAGTTAGACCTAGTGTATATATTAACATTAAAAAAACAATTTCCTAAAATTGGAATTTGCCCAAAAATGTTTAAAGGGGGTACCCTTGGATTTTTTTCAAAATTCAATAATCGGGCATATTGGCGTCAATTTCGGTCCTAGAGTCAAACCGGTGCACTTTTCCTACATAAAATTTGCTACTTGTTCTTCTCAAGTGCTCAGATCTTTTCTACGTCTTACGGTTCGTGAGAAAAAATTCCAATTGGAGGTCTACATGTCTTGCAAATTTCGTGAAAATAAAAACTTTGTATTTCGTTCCAAATTTAATTTATTTCGATTAAGCCTGACGTACTGATTCAAAAAAGATATACATACCCCTATGAGAAAATGCACCGTTTGGCCGGAAAATGGAAAAAACTGAAAATTTTTAATTCGATTTTTCCATTATTTTTGCCAAACTGTGGGTAGGGGATAGAAAAAAAAACACATATTTGGAATAAGTTAGACCTAGTGTATATATTAACATTAAAAAAACAATTTCCTAAAATTGGAATTTGCCCAAAAATGTTTAAAGGGGGTACCCTTGGATTTTTTTCAAAATTCAATAATCGGGCATATTGGCGTCAATTTCGGTCCTAGAGTCAAACCGGTGCACTTTTCCTACATAAAATTTGCTACTTGTTCTTCTCAAGTGCTCAGATTTTTTCTACGTCTTACGGTTCGTGAGAAAAAATTCCAATTGGAGGTCTACATGTCTTGCAAATTTCGTGAAAATAAAAACTTTGTATTTCGTTCCAAATTTAATTTATTTCGATTAAGCCTGACGTACTGATTCAAAAAAGATATACATACCCTTATGAGAAAATGCACCGTTTGGCCGGAAAATGGAAAAAACTATAATTTTTTGTAATATTTGTTCATTTCTTAAACATCCTTTAACCGGACATATTGGCGTCAATTTCGGTCCTAGAGTCAAATTGGTGCACTTTTCTTACATAAAATTTGCTACTTGTTCTTCTCAAGTTCTCAGATCTTTTCTACGTCTTACGGTTCGTGAGAAAAAATTCCAATTGGAGGTCTACATGTCTTGCAAATTTCGTGAAAATAAAAACTTTGTATTTTGTTCCAAATTTAATTTATTTCGATTAAAACTGACGTACTGATTCAAAAAAGATATACATACCCTTATGAGAAAATGCACCGTTTGGCCGGAAAATGGAAAAAACTATAATTTTTTGTAATATTTGTTCATTTCTTAAACATCCTTTAACCGGACATATTGGCGTCAATTTCGGTCCTAGAGTCAAATTGGTGCACTTTTCTTACATAAAATTTGCTACTTGTTCTTCTCAAGTTCTCAGATCTTTTCTACGTCTTACGGTTCGTGAGAAAAAATTCCAATTGGAGGTCTACATGTCTTGCAAATTTCGTGAAAATAAAAACTTTGTATTTTGTTCCAAATTTAATTTATTTCGATTAAGACTGACGTACTGATTCAAAAAAGATATACATACCCTTATGAGAAAATGCACCGTTTGGCCGGAAAATGGAAAAAACTATAATTTTTTGTAATATTTGTTCATTTCTTAAACATCCTTTAACCGGACATATTGGCGTCAATTTCGGTCCTAGAGTCAAATTGGTGCACTTTTCTTACATAAAATTTGCTACTTGTTCTTCTCAAGTTCTCAGATCTTTTCTACGTCTTACGGTTCGTGAGAAAAAATTCCAATTGGAGGTCTACATGTCTTGCAAATTTCGTGAAAATAAAAACTTTGTATTTCGTTCCAAATTTAATTTATTTCGATTAAACCTGACGTACTGATTCAAAAAAGATATACATACCCCTATGAGAAAATGCACCGTTTGGCCGGAAAATGGAAAAAACTGAAAATTTTTAATTCGATTTTTCCATTATTTTTGCCAAACTGTGGGTAGGGGATAGAAAAAAAACACATATTTGGAATAAGTTAGACCTAGTGTATATATTAACATTAAAAAAACAATTTCCTAAAATTGGAATTTGCCCAAAAATGTTTAAAGGGGGTACCCTTGGATTTTTTTCAAAATTCAATAATCGGGCATATTGGCGTCAATTTCGGTCCTAGAGTCAAACCGGTGCACTTTTCCTACATAAAATTTGCTACTTGTTCTTCTCAAGTGCTCAGATCTTTTCTACGTCTTACGGTTCGTGAGAAAAAATTCCAATTGGAGGTCTACATGTCTTGCAAATTTCGTGAAAATAAAAACTTTGTATGTCGTTCCAAATTTAATTTATTTCGATTAAGCCTGACGTACTGATTCAAAAAAGATATACATACCCCTATGAGAAAATGCACCGTTTGGCCGGAAAATGGAAAAAACTGAAAATTTTTAATTCGATTTTTCCATTATTTTTGCCAAACTGTGGGTAGGGGATAGAAAAAAAACACATATTTGGAATAAGTTAGACCTAGTGTATATATTAACATTAAAAAAACAATTTCCTAAAATTGGAATTTGCCCAAAAATGTTTAAAGGGGGTACCCTTGGATTTTTTTCAAAATTCAATAATCGGGCATATTGGCGTCAATTTCGGTCCTAGAGTCAAACCGGTGCACTTTTCCTACATAAAATTTGCTACTTGTTCTTCTCAAGTGCTCAGATCTTTTCTACGTCTTACGGTTCGTGAGAAAAAATTCCAATTGGAGGTCTACATGTCTTGCAAATTTCGTGAGAATAAAAACTTTGTATTTCGTTCCAAATTTAATTTATTTCGATTAAGCCTGGCGTACTGATTCAAAAAAGATATACATACCCCTATGAGAAAATGCACTGTTTGGCCGGAAAATTGAAAAAACTATAATTTTTTGTAATATTTGTTCATCATTTAAACATCCTTTAATCGGATATATTGGCGTCAATTCCGGTCCTAGAGTCAAACCGGTGCACATTTCTTACATAAAATTTGCTACTTGTTCTTCTCAAGTGCTCAGATTTTTTCTACGTCTTACGGTCGTGAGAAAAAATTCCAATTGGAGGTCTACATGTCTTGCAAATTTCGTGAAAATAAAAACTTTGTATTTCGTTCCAAATTTAATTTATTTCGATTGAGCCTGACGTACTGATTCAAAAAAGATATACATACCCCTATGAGAAAATGCACCGTTTGGCCGGAAAATGGAAAAAACTATAATTTTTTGTAATATTTGTTCATCATTTAAACATCCTTTAATCGGATATATTGGCGTCAATTCCGGTCCTAGAGTCAAACCGGTGCACATTTCTTACATAAAATTTGCTACTTGTTCTTCTCAAGTGCTCAGATTTTTTCTACGTCTTACGGTTCGTGAGAAAAAATTCCAATTGGAGGTCTACATGTCTTGCAAATTTCGTGAAAATAAAAACTTTGTATTTCGTTCCAAATTTAATTTATTTCGATTAAGCCTGACGTACTGATTCAAAAAAGATATACATACCCCTATGAGAAAATGCACCGTTTGGCCGGAAAATGGAAAAAACTATAATTTTTTGTAATATTTGTTCATCATTTAAACATCCTTTAATCGGATATATTGGCGTCAATTTCGGTCCTAGAGTCAAACCGGTACACTTTTCTTAAATAAAATTTGCTACTTGTTCTTCTCAAGTACTCAGATTTTTTCTACGTCTTACGGTTCGTGAGAAAAAATTCCAATTGGAGGTCTACATGTCTTGCAAATTTCGTGAAAATAAAAACTTTGTATTTGGTTCCAAATTTAATTTATTTCGATTAAACCTGACGTACTGATTCAAAAAAGATATACATACCCCTATGAGAAAATGCACCGTTTGGCCGGAAAATGGAAAAAACTATAATTTTTTGTAATATTTGTTCATCATTTAAACATCCTTTAATCGGATATATTGGCGTCAATTTCGGTCCTAGAGTCAAACCGGTACACTTTTCTTAAATAAAATTTGCTACTTGTTCTTCTCAAGTACTCAGATTTTTTCTACGTCTTACGGTTCGTGAGAAAAAATTCCAATTGGAGGTCTACATGTCTTGCAAATTTCGTGAAAATAAAAACTTTGTATTTCGTTCCAAATTTAATTTATTTCGATTAAGCCTGACGTACTGATTCAAAAAAGATATACATACCCCTATGAGAAAATGCACCGTTTGGCCGGAAAATGGAAAAAACTGAAAATTTTTAATTCGATTTTTCCATTATTTTTGCCAAACTGTGGGTAGGGGATAGAAAAAAAACACATATTTGGAATAAGTTAGACCTAGTGTATATATTAACATTAAAAAAACAATTTCCTAAAATTGGAATTTGCCCAAAAATGTTTAAAGGGGGTACCCTTGGATTTTTTTCAAAATTCAATAATCGGGCATATTGGCGTCAATTTCGGTCCTAGAGTCAAACCGGTGCACTTTTCCTACATAAAATTTGCTACTTGTTCTTCTCAAGTGCTCAGATTTTTTCTACGTCTTACGGTTCGTGAGAAAAAATTCCAATTGGAGGTCTACATGTCTTGCAAATTTCGTGAAAATAAAAACTTTGTATTTCGTTCCAAATTTAATTTATTTCGATTAAGCCTGACGTACTGATTCAAAAAAGATATACATACCCTTATGAGAAAATGCACCGTTTGGCCGGAAAATGGAAAAAACTATAATTTTTTGTAATATTTGTTCATTTCTTAAACAACCTTTAACCGGACATATTGGCGTCAATTTCGGTCCTAGAGTCAAATTGGTGCACTTTTCTTACATAAAATTTGCTACTTGTTCTTCTCAAGTTCTCAGATCTTTTCTACGTCTTACGGTTCGTGAGAAAAAATTCCAATTGGAGGTCTACATGTCTTGCAAATTTCGTGAAAATAAAAACTTTGTATTTCGTTCCAAATTTAATTTATTTCGATTAAACCTGACGTACTGATTCAAAAAAGATATACATACCCCTATGAGAAAATGCACCGTTTGGCCGGAAAATGGAAAAAACTGAAAATTTTTAATTTGATTTTTCCATTATTTTTGCCAAACTGTGGGTAGGGGATAGAAAAAAAACACATATTTGGAATAAGTTAGACCTAGTGTATATATTAACATTAAAAAAACAATTTCCTAAAATTGGAATTTGCCCAAAAATGTTTAAAGGGGGTACCCTTGGATTTTTTTCAAAATTCAATAATCGGGCATATTGGCGTCAATTTCGGTCCTAGAGTCAAACCGGTGCACTTTTCCTACATAAAATTTGCTACTTGTTCTTCTCAAGTGCTCAGATCTTTTCTACGTCTTACGGTTCGTGAAAAAAAATTCCAATTGGAGGTCTACATGTCTTGCAAATTTCGTGAAAATAAAAACTTTGTATTTCGTTCCAAATTTAATTTATTTCGATTAAGCCTGACGTACTGATTCAAAAAAGATATACATACCCCTATGAGAAAATGCACCGTTTGGCCGGAAAATGGAAAAAACTGAAAATTTTTAATTCGATTTTTCCATTATTTTTGCCAAACTGTGGGTAGGGGATAGAAAAAAAACACATATTTGGAATAAGTTAGACCTAGTGTATATATTAACATTAAAAAAACAATTTCCTAAAATTGGAATTTGCCCAAAAATGTTTAAAGGGGGTACCCTTGGATTTTTTTCAAAATTCAATAATCGGGCATATTGGCGTCAATTTCGGTCCTAGAGTCAAACCGGTGCACTTTTCCTACATAAAATTTGCTACTTGTTCTTCTCAAGTGCTCAGATTTTTTCTACGTCTTACGGTTCGTGAGAAAAAATTCCAATTGGAGGTCTACATGTCTTGCAAATTTCGTGAGAATAAAAACTTTGTATTTCGTTCCAAATTTAATTTATTTCGATTAAGCCTGACGTACTGATTCAAAAAAGATATACATACCCCTATGAGAAAATGCACCGTTTGGCCGGAAAATGGAAAAAACTGAAAATTTTTAATTCGATTTTTCCATTATTTTTGCCAAACTGTGGGTAGGGGATAGAAAAAAAACACATATTTTTAATAAGTTAGACCTAGTGTATATATTAACATTAAAAAAACAATTTCCTAAAATTGGAATTTGCCCAAAAATGTTTAAAGGGGGTACCCTTGGATTTTTTTCAAAATTCAATAATCGGGCATATTGGCGTCAATTTCGGTCCTAGAGTCAAACCGGTGCACTTTTCCTACATAAAATTTGCTACTTGTTCTTCTCAAGTGCTCAGATCTTTTCTACGTCTTACGGTTCGTGAGAAAAAATTCCAATTGGAGGTCTACATGTCTTGCAAATTTCGTGAAAATAAAAACTTTGTATTTCGTTCCAAATTTAATTTATTTCGATTAAGCCTGACGTACTGATTCAAAAAAGATATACATACCCCTATGAGAAAATGCACCGTTTGGCCGGAAAATGGAAAAAACTGAAAATTTTTAATTCGATTTTTCCATTATTTTTGCCAAACTGTGGGTAGGGGATAGAAAAAAAAACACATATTTGGAATAAGTTAGACCTAGTGTATATATTAACATTAAAAAAACAATTTCCTAAAATTGGAATTTGCCCAAAAATGTTTAAAGGGGGTACCCTTGGATTTTTTTCAAAATTCAATAATCGGGCATATTGGCGTCAATTTCGGTCCTAGAGTCAAACCGGTGCACTTTTCCTACATAAAATTTGCTACTTGTTCTTCTCAAGTGCTCAGATTTTTTCTACGTCTTACGGTTCGTGAGAAAAAATTCCAATTGGAGGTCTACATGTCTTGCAAATTTCGTGAAAATAAAAACTTTGTATTTCGTTCCAAATTTAATTTATTTCGATTAAGCCTGACGTACTGATTCAAAAAAGATATACATACCCTTATGAGAAAATGCACCGTTTGGCCGGAAAATGGAAAAAACTATAATTTTTTGTAATATTTGTTCATTTCTTAAACATCCTTTAACCGGACATATTGGCGTCAATTTCGGTCCTAGAGTCAAATTGGTGCACTTTTCTTACATAAAATTTGCTACTTGTTCTTCTCAAGTTCTCAGATCTTTTCTACGTCTTACGGTTCGTGAGAAAAAATTCCAATTGGAGGTCTACATGTCTTGCAAATTTCGTGAAAATAAAAACTTTGTATTTCGTTCCAAATTTAATTTATTTCGATTAAACCTGACGTACTGATTCAAAAAAGATATACATACCCCTATGAGAAAATGCACCGTTTGGCCGGAAAATGGAAAAAACTGAAAATTTTTAATTCGATTTTTCCATTATTTTTGCCAAACTGTGGGTAGGGGATAGAAAAAAAACACATATTTGGAATAAGTTAGACCTAGTGTAGATATTAACATTAAAAAAACAATTTCCTAAAATTGGAATTTGCCCAAAAATGTTTAAAGGGGGTACCCTTGGATTTTTTTCAAAATTCAATAATCGGGCATATTGGCGTCAATTTCGGTCCTAGAGTCAAACCGGTGCACTTTTCCTACATAAAATTTGCTACTTGTTCTTCTCAAGTGCTCAGATCTTTTCTACGTCTTACGGTTCGTGAGAAAAAATTCCAATTGGAGGTCTACATGTCTTGCAAATTTCGTGAAAATAAAAACTTTGTATTTCGTTCCAAATTTAATTTATTTCGATTAAGCCTGACGTACTGATTCAAAAAAGATATACATACCCCTATGAGAAAATGCACCGTTTGGCCGGAAAATGGAAAAAACTGAAAATTTTTAATTCGATTTTTCCATTATTTTTGCCAAACTGTGGGTAGGGGATAGAAAAAAAACACATATTTGGAATAAGTTAGACCTAGTGTATATATTAACATTAAAAAAACAATTTCCTAAAATTGGAATTTGCCCAAAAATGTTTAAAGGGATTCCCTTGGATTTTTTTCAAAATTCAATAATCGGGCATATTGGCGTCAATTTCGGTCCTAGAGTCAAACCGGTGCACTTTTGCTACATAAAATTTGCTACTTGTTCTTCTCAAGTGCTCAGATTTTTTCTACGTCTTACGGTTCGTGAGAAAAAATTCCAATTGGAGGTCTACATGTCTTGCAAATTTCGTGAGAATAAAAACTTTGTATTTCGTTCCAAATTTAATTTATTTCGATTAAGCCTGACGTACTGATTCAAAAAAGATATACATACCCCTATGAGAAAATGCACCGTTTGGCCGGAAAATGGAAAAAACTGAAAATTTTTAATTCGATTTTTCCATTATTTTTGCCAAACTGTGGGTAGGGGATAGAAAAAAAACACATATTTGGAATAAGTTAGACCTAGTGTATATATTAACATTAAAAAAACAATTTCCTAAAATTGGAATTTGCCCAAAAATGTTTAAAGGGGGTACCCTTGGATTTTTTTCAAAATTCAATAATCGGGCATATTGGCGTCAATTTCGGTCCTAGAGTCAAACCGGTGCACTTTTCCTACATAAAATTTGCTACTTGTTCTTCTCAAGTGCTCAGATCTTTTCTACGTCTTACGGTTCGTGAGAAAAAATTCCAATTGGAGGTCTACATGTCTTGCAAATTTCGTGAAAATAAAAACTTTGTATTTCGTTCCAAATTTAATTTATTTCGATTAAGACTGACGTACTGATTCAAAAAAGATATACATACCCTTATGAGAAAATGCACCGTTTGGCCGGAAAATGGAAAAAACTATAATTTTTTGTAATATTTGTTCATTTCTTAAACATCCTTTAACCGGACATATTGGCGTCAATTTCGGTCCTAGAGTCAAATTGGTGCACTTTTCTTACATAAAATTTGCTACTTGTTCTTCTCAAGTTCTCAGATCTTTTCTACGTCTTACGGTTCGTGAGAAAAAATTCCAATTGGAGGTCTACATGTCTTGCAAATTTCGTGAAAATAAAAACTTTGTATTTTGTTCCAAATTTAATTTATTTCGATTAAGACTGACGTACTGATTCAAAAAAGATATACATACCCTTATGAGAAAATGCACCGTTTGGCCGGAAAATGGAAAAAACTATAATTTTTTGTAATATTTGTTCATTTCTTAAACATCCTTTAACCGGACATATTGGCGTCAATTTCGGTCCTAGAGTCAAATTGGTGCACTTTTCTTACATAAAATTTGCTACTTGTTCTTCTCAAGTTCTCAGATCTTTTCTACGTCTTACGGTTCGTGAGAAAAAATTCCAATTGGAGGTCTACATGTCTTGCAAATTTCGTGAAAATAAAAACTTTGTATTTCGTTCCAAATTTAATTTATTTCGATTAAACCTGACGTACTGATTCAAAAAAGATATACATACCCCTATGAGAAAATGCACCGTTTGGCCGGAAAATGGAAAAAACTGAAAATTTTTAATTCGATTTTTCCATTATTTTTGCCAAACTGTGGGTAGGGGATAGAAAAAAAACACATATTTGGAATAAGTTAGACCTAGTGTATATATTAACATTAAAAAAACAATTTCCTAAAATTGGAATTTGCCCAAAAATGTTTAAAGGGGGTACCCTTGGATTTTTTTCAAAATTCAATAATCGGGCATATTGGCGTCAATTTCGGTCCTAGAGTCAAACCGGTGCACTTTTCCTACATAAAATTTGCTACTTGTTCTTCTCAAGTGCTCAGATCTTTTCTACGTCTTACGGTTCGTGAGAAAAAATTCCAATTGGAGGTCTACATGTCTTGCAAATTTCGTGAAAATAAAAACTTTGTATGTCGTTCCAAATTTAATTTATTTCGATTAAGCCTGACGTACTGATTCAAAAAAGATATACATACCCCTATGAGAAAATGCACCGTTTGGCCGGAAAATGGAAAAAACTGAAAATTTTTAATTCGATTTTTCCATTATTTTTGCCAAACTGTGGGTAGGGGATAGAAAAAAAACACATATTTGGAATAAGTTAGACCTAGTGTATATATTAACATTAAAAAAACAATTTCCTAAAATTGGAATTTGCCCAAAAATGTTTAAAGGGGGTACCCTTGGATTTTTTTCAAAATTCAATAATCGGGCATATTGGCGTCAATTTCGGTCCTAGAGTCAAACCGGTGCACTTTTCCTACATAAAATTTGCTACTTGTTCTTCTCAAGTGCTCAGATTTTTTCTACGTCTTACGGTTCGTGAGAAAAAATTCCAATTGGAGGTCTACATGTCTTGCAAATTTCGTGAAAATAAAAACTTTGTATTTCGTTCCAAATTTAATTTATTTCGATTAAGCCTGACGTACTGATTCAAAAAAGATATACATACCCTTATGAGAAAATGCACCGTTTGGCCGGAAAATGGAAAAAACTATAATTTTTTGTAATATTTGTTCATTTCTTAAACATCCTTTAACCGGACATATTGGCGTCAATTTCGGTCCTAGAGTCAAACCGGTACACTTTTCTTAAATAAAATTTGCTACTTGTTCTTCTCAAGTACTCAGATTTTTTCTACGTCTTACGGTTCGTGAGAAAAAATTCCAATTGGAGGTCTACATGTCTTGCAAATTTCGTGAAAATAAAAACTTTGTATTTCGTTCCAAATTTAATTTATTTCGATTAAGCCTGACGTACTGATTCAAAAAAGATATACATACCCTTATGAGAAAATGCACCGTTTGGCCGGAAAATGGAAAAAACTATAATTTTTTGTAATATTTGTTCATTTCTTAAACATCCTTTAACCGGACATATTGGCGTCAATTTCGGTCCTAGAGTCAAATTGGTGCACTTTTCTTACATAAAATTTGCTACTTGTTCTTCTCAAGTTCTCAGATCTTTTCTACGTCTTACGGTTCGTGAGAAAAAATTCCAATTGGAGGTCTACATGTCTTGCAAATTTCGTGAAAATAAAAACTTTGTATTTCGTTCCAAATTTAATTTATTTCGATTAAACCTGACGTACTGATTCAAAAAAGATATACATACCCCTATGAGAAAATGCACCGTTTGGCCGGAAAATGGAAAAAACTGAAAATTTTTAATTCGATTTTTCCATTATTTTTGCCAAACTGTGGGTAGGGGATAGAAAAAAAACACATATTTGGAATAAGTTAGACCTAGTGTATATATTAACATTAAAAAAACAATTTCCTAAAATTGGAATTTGCCCAAAAATGTTTAAAGGGGGTACCCTTGGATTTTTTTCAAAATTCAATAATCGGGCATATTGGCGTCAATTTCGGTCCTAGAGTCAAACCGGTGCACTTTTCCTACATAAAATTTGCTACTTGTTCTTCTCAAGTGCTCAGATCTTTTCTACGTCTTACGGTTCGTGAGAAAAAATTCCAATTGGAGGTCTACATGTCTTGCAAATTTCGTGAGAATAAAAACTTTGTATTTCGTTCCAAATTTAATTTATTTCGATTAAGCCTGGCGTACTGATTCAAAAAAGATATACATACCCCTATGAGAAAATGCACTGTTTGGCCGGAAAATTGAAAAAACTATAATTTTTTGTAATATTTGTTCATCATTTAAACATCCTTTAATCGGATATATTGGCGTCAATTCCGGTCCTAGAGTCAAACCGGTGCACATTTCTTACATAAAATTTGCTACTTGTTCTTCTCAAGTGCTCAGATTTTTTCTACGTCTTACGGTCGTGAGAAAAAATTCCAATTGGAGGTCTACATGTCTTGCAAATTTCGTGAAAATAAAAACTTTGTATTTCGTTCCAAATTTAATTTATTTCGATTGAGCCTGACGTACTGATTCAAAAAAGATATACATACCCCTATGAGAAAATGCACCGTTTGGCCGGAAAATGGAAAAAACTATAATTTTTTGTAATATTTGTTCATCATTTAAACATCCTTTAATCGGATATATTGGCGTCAATTCCGGTCCTAGAGTCAAACCGGTGCACATTTCTTACATAAAATTTGCTACTTGTTCTTCTCAAGTGCTCAGATTTTTTCTACGTCTTACGGTTCGTGAGAAAAAATTCCAATTGGAGGTCTACATGTCTTGCAAATTTCGTGAAAATAAAAACTTTGTATTTCGTTCCAAATTTAATTTATTTCGATTAAGCCTGACGTACTGATTCAAAAAAGATATACATACCCCTATGAGAAAATGCACCGTTTGGCCGGAAAATGGAAAAAACTATAATTTTTTGTAATATTTGTTCATCATTTAAACATCCTTTAATCGGATATATTGGCGTCAATTTCGGTCCTAGAGTCAAACCGGTACACTTTTCTTAAATAAAATTTGCTACTTGTTCTTCTCAAGTACTCAGATTTTTTCTACGTCTTACGGTTCGTGAGAAAAAATTCCAATTGGAGGTCTACATGTCTTGCAAATTTCGTGAAAATAAAAACTTTGTATTTGGTTCCAAATTTAATTTATTTCGATTAAACCTGACGTACTGATTCAAAAAAGATATACATACCCCTATGAGAAAATGCACCGTTTGGCCGGAAAATGGAAAAAACTATAATTTTTTGTAATATTTGTTCATCATTTAAACATCCTTTAATCGGATATATTGGCGTCAATTTCGGTCCTAGAGTCAAACCGGTACACTTTTCTTAAATAAAATTTGCTACTTGTTCTTCTCAAGTACTCAGATTTTTTCTACGTCTTACGGTTCGTGAGAAAAAATTCCAATTGGAGGTCTACATGTCTTGCAAATTTCGTGAAAATAAAAACTTTGTATTTCGTTCCAAATTTAATTTATTTCGATTAAGCCTGACGTACTGATTCAAAAAAGATATACATACCCCTATGAGAAAATGCACCGTTTGGCCGGAAAATGGAAAAAACTGAAAATTTTTAATTCGATTTTTCCATTATTTTTGCCAAACTGTGGGTAGGGGATAGAAAAAAAACACATATTTGGAATAAGTTAGACCTAGTGTATATATTAACATTAAAAAAACAATTTCCTAAAATTGGAATTTACCCAAAAATGTTTAAAGGGGGTACCCTTGGATTTTTTTCAAAATTCAATAATCGGGCATATTGGCGTCAATTTCGGTCCTAGAGTCAAACCGGTGCACTTTTCCTACATAAAATTTGCTACTTGTTCTTCTCAAGTGCTCAGATCTTTTCTACGTCTTACGGTTCGTGAGAAAAAATTCCAATTGGAGGTCTACATGTCTTGCAAATTTCGTGAAAATAAAAACTTTGTATTTCGTTCCAAATTTAATTTATTTCGATTAAACCTGACGTACTGATTCAAAAAAGATATACATACCCCTATGAGAAAATGCACCGTTTGGCCGGAAAATGGAAAAAAACTGAAAATTTTTAATTCGATTTTTCCATTATTTTTGCCAAACTGTGGGTAGGGGATAGAAAAAAAACACATATTTGGAATAAGTTAGACCTAGTGTATATATTAACATTAAAAAAACAATTTCCTAAAATTGGAATTTGCCCAAAAATGTTTAAAGGGGGTACCCTTGGATTTTTTTCAAAATTCAATAATCGGGCATATTGGCGTCAATTTCGGTCCTAGAGTCAAACCGGTGCACTTTTCCTACATAAAATTTGCTACTTGTTCTTCTCAAGTGCTCAGATCTTTTCTACGTCTTACGGTTCGTGAGAAAAAATTCCAATTGGAGGTCTACATGTCTTGCAAATTTCGTGAAAATAAAAACTTTGTATTTCGTTCCAAATTTAATTTATTTCGATTAAGCCTGACGTACTGATTCAAAAAAGATATACATACCCCTATGAGAAAATGCACCGTTTGGCCGGAAAATGGAAAAAACTGAAAATTTTTAATTCGATTTTTCCATTATTTTTGCCAAACTGTGGGTAGGGGATAGAAAAAAAACACATATTTGGAATAAGTTAGACCTAGTGTATATATTAACATTAAAAAAACAATTTCCTAAAATTGGAATTTGCCCAAAAATGTTTAAAAGGGGTACCCTTGGATTTTTTTCAAAATTCAATAATCGGGCATATTGGCGTCAATTTCGGTCCTAGAGTCAAACCGGTGCACTTTTCCTACATAAAATTTGCTACTTGTTCTTCTCAAGTGCTCAGATTTTTTCTACGTCTTACGGTTCGTGAGAAAAAATTCCAATTGGAGGTCTACATGTCTTGCAAATTTCGTGAAAATAAAAACTTTGTATTTCGTTCCAAATTTAATTTATTTCGATTAAGCCTGACGTACTGATTCAAAAAAGATATACATACCCTTATGAGAAAATGCACCGTTTGGCCGGAAAATGGAAAAAACTATAATTTTTTGTAATATTTGTTCATTTCTTAAACATCCTTTAACCGGACATATTGGCGTCAATTTCGGTCCTAGAGTCAAATTGGTGCACTTTTCTTACATAAAATTTGCTACTTGTTCTTCTCAAGTTCTCAGATCTTTTCTACGTCTTACGGTTCGTGAGAAAAAATTCCAATTGGAGGTCTACATGTCTTGCAAATTTCGTGAAAATAAAAACTTTGTATTTCGTTCCAAATTTAATTTATTTCGATTAAACCTGACGTACTGATTCAAAAAAGATATACATACCCCTATGAGAAAATGCACCGTTTGGCCGGAAAATGGAAAAAACTGAAAATTTTTAATTCGATTTTTCCATTATTTTTGCCAAACTGTGGGTAGGGGATAGAAAAAAAACACATATTTGGAATAAGTTAGACCTAGTGTATATATTAACATTAAAAAAACAATTTCCTAAAATTGGAATTTGCCCAAAAATGTTTAAAGGGGGTACCCTTGGATTTTTTTCAAAATTCAATAATCGCGCATATTGGCGTCAATTTCGGTCCTAGAGTCAAACCGGTGCACTTTTCCTACATAAAATTTGCTACTTGTTCTTCTCAAGTGCTCAGATCTTTTCTACGTCTTACGGTTCGTGAGAAAAAATTCCAATTGGAGGTCTACATGTCTTGCAAATTTCGTGAAAATAAAAACTTTGTATTTCGTTCCAAATTTAATTTATTTCGATTAAGCCTGACGTACTGATTCAAAAAAGATATACATACCCCTATGAGAAAATGCACCGTTTGGCCGGAAAATGGAAAAAACTGAAAATTTTTAATTCGATTTTTCCATTATTTTTGCCAAACTGTGGGTAGGGGATAGAAAAAAAACACATATTTGGAATAAGTTAGACCTAGTGTATATATTAACATTAAAAAAACAATTTCCTAAAATTGGAATTTACCCAAAAATGTTTAAAGGGGGTACCCTTGGATTTTTTTCAAAATTCAATAATCGGGCATATTGGCGTCAATTTCGGTCCTAGAGTCAAACCAGTGCACTTTTCCTACATAAAATTTGCTACTTGTTCTTCTCAAGTGCTCAGATCTTTTCTACGTCTTACGGTTCGTGAGAAAAAATTCCAATTGGAGGTCTACATGTCTTGCAAATTTCGTGAAAATAAAAACTTTGTATTTCGTTCCAAATTTAATTTATTTCGATTAAACCTGACGTACTGATTCAAAAAAGATATACATACCCCTATGAGAAAATGCACCGTTTGGCCGGAAAATGGAAAAAACTATAATTTTTTGTAATATTTGTTCATTTCTTAAACATCCTTTAACCGGACATATTGGCGTCAATTTCGGTCCTAGAGTCAAATTGGTGCACTTTTCTTACATAAAATTTGCTACTTGTTCTTCTTAAGTTCTCAGATCTTTTCTACGTCTTACGGTTCGTGAGAAAAAATTCCAATTGGAGGTCTACATGTCTTGCAAATTTCGTGAAAATAAAAACTTTGTATTTCGTTCCAAATTTAATTTATTTCGATTAAGCCTGACGTACTGATTCAAAAAAGATATACATACCCCTATGAGAAAATGCACCGTTTGGCCGGAAAATGGAAAAAACTGAAAATTTTTAATTCGATTTTTCCATTATTTTTGCCAAACTGTGGGTAGGGGATAGAAAAAAAACACATATTTGGAATAAGTTAGACCTAGTGTATATATTAACATTAAAAAAACAATTTCCTAAAATTGGAATTTGCCCAAAAATGTTTAAAGGGGGTACCCTTGGATTTTTTTCAAAATTCAATAATCGGGCATATTGGCGTCAATTTCGGTCCTAGAGTCAAACCGGTGCACTTTTCCTACATAAAATTTGCTACTTGTTCTTCTCAAGTGCTCAGATTTTTTCTACGTCTTACGGTTCGTGAGAAAAAATTCCAATTGGAGGTCTACATGTCTTGCAAATTTCGTGAGAATAAAAACTTTGTATTTCGTTCCAAATTTAATTTATTTCGATTAAGCCTGACGTACTGATTCAAAAAAGATATACATACCCCTATGAGAAAATGCACTGTTTGGCCGGAAAATGGAAAAAACTATAATTTTTTGTAATATTTGTTCATCATTTAAACATCCTTTAATCGGATATATTGGCGTCAATTCCGGTCCTAGAGTCAAACCGGTGCACATTTCTTACATAAAATTTGCTACTTGTTCTTCTCAAGTGCTCAGATTTTTTCTACGTCTTACGGTTCGTGAGAAAAAATTCCAATTGGAGGTCTACATGTCTTGCAAATTTTGTGAAAATAAAAACTTTGTATTTCGTTCCAAATTTAATTTATTTCGATTAAACCTGACGTACTGATTCAAAAAAGATATACATACCCCTATGAGAAAATGCACCGTTTGGCCGGAAAATGGAAAAAACTGAAAATTTTTAATTCGATTTTTCCATTATTTTTGCCAAACTGTGGGTAGGGGATAGAAAAAAAAACACATATTTGGAATAAGTTAGACCTAGTGTATATATTAACATTAAAAAACCAATTTCCTAAAATTGGAATTTGCCCAAAAATGTTTAAAGGGGGTACCCTTGGATTTTTTTCAAAATTCAATAATCGGGCATATTGGCGTCAATTTCGGTCCTAGAGTCAAACCGGTGCACTTTTCCTACATAAAATTTGCTACTTGTTCTTCTCAAGTGCTCAGATCTTTTCTACGTCTTACGGTTCGTGAGAAAAAATTCCAATTGGAGGTCTACATGTCTTGCAAATTTCGTGAAAATAAAAACTTTGTATTTCGTTCCAAATTTAATTTATTTCGATTAAGCCTGACGTACTAATTCAAAAAAGATATACATACCCCTATGAGAAAATGCACCGTTTGGCCGGAAAATGGAAAAAACTGAAAATTTTTAATTCGATTTTTCCATTATTTTTGCCAAACTGTGGGTAGGGGATAGAAAAAAACACATATTTGGAATAAGTTAGACCTAGTGTATATATTAACATTAAAGAAACAATTTCCTAAAATTGGAATTTACCCAAAAATGTTTAAAGGGGGTACCCTTGGATTTTTTTCAAAATTCAATAATCGGGCATATTGGCGTCAATTTTGGTCCTAGAGTCAAACCGGTGCACTTTTCCTACATAAAATTTGCTACTTGTTCTTCTCAAGTGCTCAGATCTTTTCTACGTCTTACGGTTCGTGAGAAAAAATTCCAATTGGAGGTCTACATGTCTTGCAAATTTCGTGAAAATAAAAACTTTGTATTTCGTTCCAAATTTAATTTATTTCGATTAAACCTGACGTACTGATTCAAAAAAGATATACATACCCCTATGAGAAAATGCACCGTTTGGCCGGAAAATGGAAAAAACTGAAAATTTTTAATTCGATTTTTCCATTATTTTTGCCAAACTGTGGGTAGGGGATAGAAAAAAAACACATATTTGGAATAAGTTAGACCTAGTGTATATATTAACATTAAAAAAACAATTTCCTAAAATTGGAATTTGCCCAAAAATGTTTAAAGGGGGTACCCTTGGATTTTTTTCAAAATTCAATAATCGGGCATATTGGCGTCAATTTCGGTCCTAGAGTCAAACCGGTGCACTTTTCCTACATAAAATTTGCTACTTGTTCTTCTCAAGTGCTCAGATCTTTTCTACGTCTTACGGTTCGTGAGAAAAAATTCCAATTGGAGGTCTACATGTCTTGCAAATTTCGTGAAAATAAAAACTTTGTATTTCGTTCCAAATTTAATTTATTTCGATTAAGCCTGACGTACTGATTCAAAAAAGATATACATACCCCTATGAGAAAATGCACCGTTTGGCCGGAAAATGGAAAAAACTGAAAATTTTTAATTCGATTTTTCCATTATTTTTGCCAAACTGTGGGTAGGGGATAGAAAAAAAAACACATATTTGGAATAAGTTAGACCTAGTGTATATATTAACATTAAAAAAACAATTTCCTAAAATTGGAATTTGCCCAAAAATGTTTAAAGGGGGTACCCTTGGATTTTTTTCAAAATTCAATAATCGGGCATATTGGCGTCAATTTCGGTCCTAGAGTCAAACCGGTGCACTTTTCCTACATAAAATTTGCTACTTGTTCTTCTCAAGTGCTCAGATTTTTTCTACGTCTTACGGTTCGTGAGAAAAAATTCCAATTGGAGGTCTACATGTCTTGCAAATTTCGTGAAAATAAAAACTTTGTATTTCGTTCCAAATTTAATTTATTTCGATTAAGCCTGACGTACTGATTCAAAAAAGATATACATACCCTTATGAGAAAATGCACCGTTTGGCCGGAAAATGGAAAAAACTATAATTTTTTGTAATATTTGTTCATTTCTTAAACATCCTTTAACCGGACATATTGGCGTCAATTTCGGTCCTAGAGTCAAATTGGTGCACTTTTCTTACATAAAATTTGCTACTTGTTCTTCTCAAGTTCTCAGATCTTTTCTACGTCTTACGGTTCG
Organism: Diabrotica undecimpunctata; assembly: GCF_040954645.1. NCBI lineage: Eukaryota > Metazoa > Arthropoda > Insecta > Coleoptera > Chrysomelidae > Diabrotica > Diabrotica undecimpunctata. The sequence continues at coordinate 42,522 of NW_027311957.1, read as the reverse complement.
TGAGAAAAAATTCCAATTGGAGGTCTACATGTCTTGCAAATTTCGTGAAAATAAAAACTTTGTATTTCGTTCCAAATTTAATTTATTTCGATTAAACCTGACGTACTGATTCAAAAAAGATATACATACCCCTATGAGAAAATGCACCGTTTGGCCGGAAAATGGAAAAAACTGAAAATTTTTAATTCGATTTTTCCATTATTTTTGCCAAACTGTGGGTAGGGGATAGAAAAAAAACACATATTTGGAATAAGTTAGACCTAGTGTAGATATTAACATTAAAAAAACAATTTCCTAAAATTGGAATTTGCCCAAAAATGTTTAAAGGGGGTACCCTTGGATTTTTTTCAAAATTCAATAATCGGGCATATTGGCGTCAATTTCGGTCCTAGAGTCAAACCGGTGCACTTTTCCTACATAAAATTTGCTACTTGTTCTTCTCAAGTGCTCAGATCTTTTCTACGTCTTACGGTTCGTGAGAAAAAATTCCAATTGGAGGTCTACATGTCTTGCAAATTTCGTGAAAATAAAAACTTTGTATTTCGTTCCAAATTTAATTTATTTCGATTAAGCCTGACGTACTGATTCAAAAAAGATATACATACCCCTATGAGAAAATGCACCGTTTGGCCGGAAAATGGAAAAAACTGAAAATTTTTAATTCGATTTTTCCATTATTTTTGCCAAACTGTGGGTAGGGGATAGAAAAAAAACACATATTTGGAATAAGTTAGACCTAGTGTATATATTAACATTAAAAAAACAATTTCCTAAAATTGGAATTTGCCCAAAAATGTTTAAAGGGATTCCCTTGGATTTTTTTCAAAATTCAATAATCGGGCATATTGGCGTCAATTTCGGTCCTAGAGTCAAACCGGTGCACTTTTGCTACATAAAATTTGCTACTTGTTCTTCTCAAGTGCTCAGATTTTTTCTACGTCTTACGGTTCGTGAGAAAAAATTCCAATTGGAGGTCTACATGTCTTGCAAATTTCGTGAGAATAAAAACTTTGTATTTCGTTCCAAATTTAATTTATTTCGATTAAGCCTGACGTACTGATTCAAAAAAGATATACATACCCCTATGAGAAAATGCACCGTTTGGCCGGAAAATGGAAAAAACTGAAAATTTTTAATTCGATTTTTCCATTATTTTTGCCAAACTGTGGGTAGGGGATAGAAAAAAAACACATATTTGGAATAAGTTAGACCTAGTGTATATATTAACATTAAAAAAACAATTTCCTAAAATTGGAATTTGCCCAAAAATGTTTAAAGGGGGTACCCTTGGATTTTTTTCAAAATTCAATAATCGGGCATATTGGCGTCAATTTCGGTCCTAGAGTCAAACCGGTGCACTTTTCCTACATAAAATTTGCTACTTGTTCTTCTCAAGTGCTCAGATCTTTTCTACGTCTTACGGTTCGTGAGAAAAAATTCCAATTGGAGGTCTACATGTCTTGCAAATTTCGTGAAAATAAAAACTTTGTATTTCGTTCCAAATTTAATTTATTTCGATTAAGACTGACGTACTGATTCAAAAAAGATATACATACCCTTATGAGAAAATGCACCGTTTGGCCGGAAAATGGAAAAAACTATAATTTTTTGTAATATTTGTTCATTTCTTAAACATCCTTTAACCGGACATATTGGCGTCAATTTCGGTCCTAGAGTCAAATTGGTGCACTTTTCTTACATAAAATTTGCTACTTGTTCTTCTCAAGTTCTCAGATCTTTTCTACGTCTTACGGTTCGTGAGAAAAAATTCCAATTGGAGGTCTACATGTCTTGCAAATTTCGTGAAAATAAAAACTTTGTATTTTGTTCCAAATTTAATTTATTTCGATTAAGACTGACGTACTGATTCAAAAAAGATATACATACCCTTATGAGAAAATGCACCGTTTGGCCGGAAAATGGAAAAAACTATAATTTTTTGTAATATTTGTTCATTTCTTAAACATCCTTTAACCGGACATATTGGCGTCAATTTCGGTCCTAGAGTCAAATTGGTGCACTTTTCTTACATAAAATTTGCTACTTGTTCTTCTCAAGTTCTCAGATCTTTTCTACGTCTTACGGTTCGTGAGAAAAAATTCCAATTGGAGGTCTACATGTCTTGCAAATTTCGTGAAAATAAAAACTTTGTATTTCGTTCCAAATTTAATTTATTTCGATTAAACCTGACGTACTGATTCAAAAAAGATATACATACCCCTATGAGAAAATGCACCGTTTGGCCGGAAAATGGAAAAAACTGAAAATTTTTAATTCGATTTTTCCATTATTTTTGCCAAACTGTGGGTAGGGGATAGAAAAAAAACACATATTTGGAATAAGTTAGACCTAGTGTATATATTAACATTAAAAAAACAATTTCCTAAAATTGGAATTTGCCCAAAAATGTTTAAAGGGGGTACCCTTGGATTTTTTTCAAAATTCAATAATCGGGCATATTGGCGTCAATTTCGGTCCTAGAGTCAAACCGGTGCACTTTTCCTACATAAAATTTGCTACTTGTTCTTCTCAAGTGCTCAGATCTTTTCTACGTCTTACGGTTCGTGAGAAAAAATTCCAATTGGAGGTCTACATGTCTTGCAAATTTCGTGAAAATAAAAACTTTGTATGTCGTTCCAAATTTAATTTATTTCGATTAAGCCTGACGTACTGATTCAAAAAAGATATACATACCCCTATGAGAAAATGCACCGTTTGGCCGGAAAATGGAAAAAACTGAAAATTTTTAATTCGATTTTTCCATTATTTTTGCCAAACTGTGGGTAGGGGATAGAAAAAAAACACATATTTGGAATAAGTTAGACCTAGTGTATATATTAACATTAAAAAAACAATTTCCTAAAATTGGAATTTGCCCAAAAATGTTTAAAGGGGGTACCCTTGGATTTTTTTCAAAATTCAATAATCGGGCATATTGGCGTCAATTTCGGTCCTAGAGTCAAACCGGTTCACTTTTCCTACATAAAATTTGCTACTTGTTCTTCTCAAGTGCTCAGATTTTTTCTACGTCTTACGGTTCGTGAGAAAAAATTCCAATTGGAGGTCTACATGTCTTGCAAATTTCGTGAAAATAAAAACTTTGTATTTCGTTCCAAATTTAATTTATTTCGATTAAGCCTGACGTACTGATTCAAAAAAGATATACATACCCTTATGAGAAAATGCACCGTTTGGCCGGAAAATGGAAAAAACTATAATTTTTTGTAATATTTGTTCATTTCTTAAACATCCTTTAACCGGACATATTGGCGTCAATTTCGGTCCTAGAGTCAAACCGGTACACTTTTCTTAAATAAAATTTGCTACTTGTTCTTCTCAAGTACTCAGATTTTTTCTACGTCTTACGGTTCGTGAGAAAAAATTCCAATTGGAGGTCTACATGTCTTGCAAATTTCGTGAAAATAAAAACTTTGTATTTCGTTCCAAATTTAATTTATTTCGATTAAGCCTGACGTACTGATTCAAAAAAGATATACATACCCTTATGAGAAAATGCACCGTTTGGCCGGAAAATGGAAAAAACTATAATTTTTTGTAATATTTGTTCATTTCTTAAACATCCTTTAACCGGACATATTGGCGTCAATTTCGGTCCTAGAGTCAAATTGGTGCACTTTTCTTACATAAAATTTGCTACTTGTTCTTCTCAAGTTCTCAGATCTTTTCTACGTCTTACGGTTCGTGAGAAAAAATTCCAATTGGAGGTCTACATGTCTTGCAAATTTCGTGAAAATAAAAACTTTGTATTTCGTTCCAAATTTAATTTATTTCGATTAAACCTGACGTACTGATTCAAAAAAGATATACATACCCCTATGAGAAAATGCACCGTTTGGCCGGAAAATGGAAAAAACTGAAAATTTTTAATTCGATTTTTCCATTATTTTTGCCAAACTGTGGGTAGGGGATAGAAAAAAAACACATATTTGGAATAAGTTAGACCTAGTGTATATATTAACATTAAAAAAACAATTTCCTAAAATTGGAATTTGCCCAAAAATGTTTAAAGGGGGTACCCTTGGATTTTTTTCAAAATTCAATAATCGGGCATATTGGCGTCAATTTCGGTCCTAGAGTCAAACCGGTGCACTTTTCCTACATAAAATTTGCTACTTGTTCTTCTCAAGTGCTCAGATCTTTTCTACGTCTTACGGTTCGTGAGAAAAAATTCCAATTGGAGGTCTACATGTCTTGCAAATTTCGTGAGAATAAAAACTTTGTATTTCGTTCCAAATTTAATTTATTTCGATTAAGCCTGGCGTACTGATTCAAAAAAGATATACATACCCCTATGAGAAAATGCACTGTTTGGCCGGAAAATTGAAAAAACTATAATTTTTTGTAATATTTGTTCATCATTTAAACATCCTTTAATCGGATATATTGGCGTCAATTCCGGTCCTAGAGTCAAACCGGTGCACATTTCTTACATAAAATTTGCTACTTGTTCTTCTCAAGTGCTCAGATTTTTTCTACGTCTTACGGTCGTGAGAAAAAATTCCAATTGGAGGTCTACATGTCTTGCAAATTTCGTGAAAATAAAAACTTTGTATTTCGTTCCAAATTTAATTTATTTCGATTGAGCCTGACGTACTGATTCAAAAAAGATATACATACCCCTATGAGAAAATGCACCGTTTGGCCGGAAAATGGAAAAAACTATAATTTTTTGTAATATTTGTTCATCATTTAAACATCCTTTAATCGGATATATTGGCGTCAATTCCGGTCCTAGAGTCAAACCGGTGCACATTTCTTACATAAAATTTGCTACTTGTTCTTCTCAAGTGCTCAGATTTTTTCTACGTCTTACGGTTCGTGAGAAAAAATTCCAATTGGAGGTCTACATGTCTTGCAAATTTCGTGAAAATAAAAACTTTGTATTTCGTTCCAAATTTAATTTATTTCGATTAAGCCTGACGTACTGATTCAAAAAAGATATACATACCCCTATGAGAAAATGCACCGTTTGGCCGGAAAATGGAAAAAACTATAATTTTTTGTAATATTTGTTCATCATTTAAACATCCTTTAATCGGATATATTGGCGTCAATTTCGGTCCTAGAGTCAAACCGGTACACTTTTCTTAAATAAAATTTGCTACTTGTTCTTCTCAAGTACTCAGATTTTTTCTACGTCTTACGGTTCGTGAGAAAAAATTCCAATTGGAGGTCTACATGTCTTGCAAATTTCGTGAAAATAAAAACTTTGTATTTGGTTCCAAATTTAATTTATTTCGATTAAACCTGACGTACTGATTCAAAAAAGATATACATACCCCTATGAGAAAATGCACCGTTTGGCCGGAAAATGGAAAAAACTATAATTTTTTGTAATATTTGTTCATCATTTAAACATCCTTTAATCGGATATATTGGCGTCAATTTCGGTCCTAGAGTCAAACCGGTACACTTTTCTTAAATAAAATTTGCTACTTGTTCTTCTCAAGTACTCAGATTTTTTCTACGTCTTACGGTTCGTGAGAAAAAATTCCAATTGGAGGTCTACATGTCTTGCAAATTTCGTGAAAATAAAAACTTTGTATTTCGTTCCAAATTTAATTTATTTCGATTAAGCCTGACGTACTGATTCAAAAAAGATATACATACCCCTATGAGAAAATGCACCGTTTGGCCGGAAAATGGAAAAAACTGAAAATTTTTAATTCGATTTTTCCATTATTTTTGCCAAACTGTGGGTAGGGGATAGAAAAAAAACACATATTTGGAATAAGTTAGACCTAGTGTATATATTAACATTAAAAAAACAATTTCCTAAAATTGGAATTTACCCAAAAATGTTTAAAGGGGGTACCCTTGGATTTTTTTCAAAATTCAATAATCGGGCATATTGGCGTCAATTTCGGTCCTAGAGTCAAACCGGTGCACTTTTCCTACATAAAATTTGCTACTTGTTCTTCTCAAGTGCTCAGATCTTTTCTACGTCTTACGGTTCGTGAGAAAAAATTCCAATTGGAGGTCTACATGTCTTGCAAATTTCGTGAAAATAAAAACTTTGTATTTCGTTCCAAATTTAATTTATTTCGATTAAACCTGACGTACTGATTCAAAAAAGATATACATACCCCTATGAGAAAATGCACCGTTTGGCCGGAAAATGGAAAAAAACTGAAAATTTTTAATTCGATTTTTCCATTATTTTTGCCAAACTGTGGGTAGGGGATAGAAAAAAAACACATATTTGGAATAAGTTAGACCTAGTGTATATATTAACATTAAAAAAACAATTTCCTAAAATTGGAATTTGCCCAAAAATGTTTAAAGGGGGTACCCTTGGATTTTTTTCAAAATTCAATTCGCATATTGGCGTCAATTTCGGTCCTAGAGTCAAACCGGTGCACTTTTCCTACATAAAATTTGCTACTTGTTCTTCTCAAGTGCTCAGATCTTTTCTACGTCTTACGGTTCGTGAGAAAAAATTCCAATTGGAGGTCTACATGTCTTGCAAATTTCGTGAAAATAAAAACTTTGTATTTCGTTCCAAATTTAATTTATTTCGATTAAACCTGACGTACTGATTCAAAAAAGATATACATACCCCTATGAGAAAATGCACCGTTTGGCCGGAAAATGGAAAAAAACTGAAAATTTTTAATTCGATTTTTCCATTATTTTTGCCAAACTGTGGGTAGGGGATAGAAAAAAAACACATATTTGGAATAAGTTAGACCTAGTGTATATATTAACATTAAAAAAACAATTTCCTAAAATTGGAATTTGCCCAAAAATGTTTAAAGGGGGTACCCTTGGATTTTTTTCAAAATTCAATAATCGGGCATATTGGCGTCAATTTCGGTCCTAGAGTCAAACCGGTGCACTTTTCCTACATAAAATTTGCTACTTGTTCTTCTCAAGTGCTCAGATCTTTTCTACGTCTTACGGTTCGTGAGAAAAAATTCCAATTGGAGGTCTACATGTCTTGCAAATTTCGTGAAAATAAAAACTTTGTATTTCGTTCCAAATTTAATTTATTTCGATTAAGCCTGACGTACTGATTCAAAAAAGATATACATACCCCTATGAGAAAATGCACCGTTTGGCCGGAAAATGGAAAAAACTGAAAATTTTTAATTCGATTTTTCCATTATTTTTGCCAAACTGTGGGTAGGGGATAGAAAAAAAACACATATTTGGAATAAGTTAGACCTAGTGTATATATTAACATTAAAAAAACAATTTCCTAAAATTGGAATTTGCCCAAAAATGTTTAAAAGGGGTACCCTTGGATTTTTTTCAAAATTCAATAATCGGGCATATTGGCGTCAATTTCGGTCCTAGAGTCAAACCGGTGCACTTTTCCTACATAAAATTTGCTACTTGTTCTTCTCAAGTGCTCAGATTTTTTCTACGTCTTACGGTTCGTGAGAAAAAATTCCAATTGGAGGTCTACATGTCTTGCAAATTTCGTGAAAATAAAAACTTTGTATTTCGTTCCAAATTTAATTTATTTCGATTAAGCCTGACGTACTGATTCAAAAAAGATATACATACCCTTATGAGAAAATGCACCGTTTGGCCGGAAAATGGAAAAAACTATAATTTTTTGTAATATTTGTTCATTTCTTAAACATCCTTTAACCGGACATATTGGCGTCAATTTCGGTCCTAGAGTCAAATTGGTGCACTTTTCTTACATAAAATTTGCTACTTGTTCTTCTCAAGTTCTCAGATCTTTTCTACGTCTTACGGTTCGTGAGAAAAAATTCCAATTGGAGGTCTACATGTCTTGCAAATTTCGTGAAAATAAAAACTTTGTATTTCGTTCCAAATTTAATTTATTTCGATTAAACCTGACGTACTGATTCAAAAAAGATATACATACCCCTATGAGAAAATGCACCGTTTGGCCGGAAAATGGAAAAAACTGAAAATTTTTAATTCGATTTTTCCATTATTTTTGCCAAACTGTGGGTAGGGGATAGAAAAAAAACACATATTTGGAATAAGTTAGACCTAGTGTATATATTAACATTAAAAAAACAATTTCCTAAAATTGGAATTTGCCCAAAAATGTTTAAAGGGGGTACCCTTGGATTTTTTTCAAAATTCAATAATCGCGCATATTGGCGTCAATTTCGGTCCTAGAGTCAAACCGGTGCACTTTTCCTACATAAAATTTGCTACTTGTTCTTCTCAAGTGCTCAGATCTTTTCTACGTCTTACGGTTCGTGAGAAAAAATTCCAATTGGAGGTCTACATGTCTTGCAAATTTCGTGAAAATAAAAACTTTGTATTTCGTTCCAAATTTAATTTATTTCGATTAAGCCTGACGTACTGATTCAAAAAAGATATACATACCCCTATGAGAAAATGCACCGTTTGGCCGGAAAATGGAAAAAACTGAAAATTTTTAATTCGATTTTTCCATTATTTTTGCCAAACTGTGGGTAGGGGATAGAAAAAAAACACATATTTGGAATAAGTTAGACCTAGTGTATATATTAACATTAAAAAAACAATTTCCTAAAATTGGAATTTACCCAAAAATGTTTAAAGGGGGTACCCTTGGATTTTTTTCAAAATTCAATAATCGGGCATATTGGCGTCAATTTCGGTCCTAGAGTCAAACCAGTGCACTTTTCCTACATAAAATTTGCTACTTGTTCTTCTCAAGTGCTCAGATCTTTTCTACGTCTTACGGTTCGTGAGAAAAAATTCCAATTGGAGGTCTACATGTCTTGCAAATTTCGTGAAAATAAAAACTTTGTATTTCGTTCCAAATTTAATTTATTTCGATTAAACCTGACGTACTGATTCAAAAAAGATATACATACCCCTATGAGAAAATGCACCGTTTGGCCGGAAAATGGAAAAAACTATAATTTTTTGTAATATTTGTTCATTTCTTAAACATCCTTTAACCGGACATATTGGCGTCAATTTCGGTCCTAGAGTCAAATTGGTGCACTTTTCTTACATAAAATTTGCTACTTGTTCTTCTCAAGTTCTCAGATCTTTTCTACGTCTTACGGTTCGTGAGAAAAAATTCCAATTGGAGGTCTACATGTCTTGCAAATTTCGTGAAAATAAAAACTTTGTATTTCGTTCCAAATTTAATTTATTTCGATTAAGCCTGACGTACTGATTCAAAAAAGATATACATACCCCTATGAGAAAATGCACCGTTTGGCCGGAAAATGGAAAAAACTGAAAATTTTTAATTCGATTTTTCCATTATTTTTGCCAAACTGTGGGTAGGGGATAGAAAAAAAACACATATTTGGAATAAGTTAGACCTAGTGTATATATTAACATTAAAAAAACAATTTCCTAAAATTGGAATTTGCCCAAAAATGTTTAAAGGGGGTACCCTTGGATTTTTTTCAAAATTCAATAATCGGGCATATTGGCGTCAATTTCGGTCCTAGAGTCAAACCGGTGCACTTTTCCTACATAAAATTTGCTACTTGTTCTTCTCAAGTGCTCAGATTTTTTCTACGTCTTACGGTTCGTGAGAAAAAATTCCAATTGGAGGTCTACATGTCTTGCAAATTTCGTGAGAATAAAAACTTTGTATTTCGTTCCAAATTTAATTTATTTCGATTAAGCCTGACGTACTGATTCAAAAAAGATATACATACCCCTATGAGAAAATGCACTGTTTGGCCGGAAAATGGAAAAAACTATAATTTTTTGTAATATTTGTTCATCATTTAAACATCCTTTAATCGGATATATTGGCGTCAATTCCGGTCCTAGAGTCAAACCGGTGCACATTTCTTACATAAAATTTGCTACTTGTTCTTCTCAAGTGCTCAGATTTTTTCTACGTCTTACGGTTCGTGAGAAAAAATTCCAATTGGAGGTCTACATGTCTTGCAAATTTTGTGAAAATAAAAACTTTGTATTTCGTTCCAAATTTAATTTATTTCGATTAAACCTGACGTACTGATTCAAAAAAGATATACATACCCCTATGAGAAAATGCACCGTTTGGCCGGAAAATGGAAAAAACTGAAAATTTTTAATTCGATTTTTCCATTATTTTTGCCAAACTGTGGGTAGGGGATAGAAAAAAAAACACATATTTGGAATAAGTTAGACCTAGTGTATATATTAACATTAAAAAACCAATTTCCTAAAATTGGAATTTGCCCAAAAATGTTTAAAGGGGGTACCCTTGGATTTTTTTCAAAATTCAATAATCGGGCATATTGGCGTCAATTTCGGTCCTAGAGTCAAACCGGTGCACTTTTCCTACATAAAATTTGCTACTTGTTCTTCTCAAGTGCTCAGATCTTTTCTACGTCTTACGGTTCGTGAGAAAAAATTCCAATTGGAGGTCTACATGTCTTGCAAATTTCGTGAAAATAAAAACTTTGTATTTCGTTCCAAATTTAATTTATTTCGATTAAGCCTGACGTACTAATTCAAAAAAGATATACATACCCCTATGAGAAAATGCACCGTTTGGCCGGAAAATGGAAAAAACTGAAAATTTTTAATTCGATTTTTCCATTATTTTTGCCAAACTGTGGGTAGGGGATAGAAAAAAACACATATTTGGAATAAGTTAGACCTAGTGTATATATTAACATTAAAGAAACAATTTCCTAAAATTGGAATTTACCCAAAAATGTTTAAAGGGGGTACCCTTGGATTTTTTTCAAAATTCAATAATCGGGCATATTGGCGTCAATTTTGGTCCTAGAGTCAAACCGGTGCACTTTTCCTACATAAAATTTGCTACTTGTTCTTCTCAAGTGCTCAGATCTTTTCTACGTCTTACGGTTCGTGAGAAAAAATTCCAATTGGAGGTCTACATGTCTTGCAAATTTCGTGAAAATAAAAACTTTGTATTTCGTTCCAAATTTAATTTATTTCGATTAAACCTGACGTACTGATTCAAAAAAGATATACATACCCCTATGAGAAAATGCACCGTTTGGCCGGAAAATGGAAAAAACTGAAAATTTTTAATTCGATTTTTCCATTATTTTTGCCAAACTGTGGGTAGGGGATAGAAAAAAAACACATATTTGGAATAAGTTAGACCTAGTGTATATATTAACATTAAAAAAACAATTTCCTAAAATTGGAATTTGCCCAAAAATGTTTAAAGGGGGTACCCTTGGATTTTTTTCAAAATTCAATAATCGGGCATATTGGCGTCAATTTCGGTCCTAGAGTCAAACCGGTGCACTTTTCCTACATAAAATTTGCTACTTGTTCTTCTCAAGTGCTCAGATTTTTTCTACGTCTTACGATTCGTGAGAAAAAATTCCAATTGGAGGTCTACATGTCTTGCAAATTTCGTGAAAATAAAAACTTTGTATTTCGTTCCAAATTTAATTTATTTCGATTAAGCCTGACGTACTGATTCAAAAAAGATATACATACCCTTATGAGAAAATGCACCGTTTGGCCGGAAAATGGAAAAAACTATAATTTTTTGTAATATTTGTTCATTTCTTAAACATCCTTTAACCGGACATATTGGCGTCAATTTCGGTCCTAGAGTCAAATTGGTGCACTTTTCTTACATAAAATTTGCTACTTGTTCTTCTCAAGTTCTCAGATCTTTTCTACGTCTTACGGTTCGTGAGAAAAAATTCCAATTGGAGGTCTACATGTCTTGCAAATTTCGTGAAAATAAAAACTTTGTATTTCGTTCCAAATTTAATTTATTTCGATTAAACCTGACGTACTGATTCAAAAAAGATATACATACCCCTATGAGAAAATGCACCGTTTGGCCGGAAAATGGAAAAAACTGAAAATTTTTAATTCGATTTTTCCATTATTTTTGCCAAACTGTGGGTAGGGGATAGAAAAAAAACACATATTTGGAATAAGTTAGACCTAGTGTATATATTAACATTAAAAAAACAATTTCCTAAAATTGGAATTTGCCCAAAAATGTTTAAAGGGGGTACCCTTGGATTTTTTTCAAAATTCAATAATCGCGCATATTGGCGTCAATTTCGGTCCTAGAGTCAAACCGGTGCACTTTTCCTACATAAAATTTGCTACTTGTTCTTCTCAAGTGCTCAGATCTTTTCTACGTCTTACGGTTCGTGAGAAAAAATTCCAATTGGAGGTCTACATGTCTTGCAAATTTCGTGAGAATAAAAACTTTGTATTTCGTTCCAAATTTAATTTATTTCGATTAAGCCTGGCGTACTGATTCAAAAAAGATATACATACCCCTATGAGAAAATGCACTGTTTGGCCGGAAAATTGAAAAAACTATAATTTTTTGTAATATTTGTTCATCATTTAAACATCCTTTAATCGGATATATTGGCGTCAATTCCGGTCCTAGAGTCAAACCGGTGCACATTTCTTACATAAAATTTGCTACTTGTTCTTCTCAAGTGCTCAGATTTTTTCTACGTCTTACGGTCGTGAGAAAAAATTCCAATTGGAGGTCTACATGTCTTGCAAATTTCGTGAAAATAAAAACTTTGTATTTCGTTCCAAATTTAATTTATTTCGATTGAGCCTGACGTACTGATTCAAAAAAGATATACATACCCCTATGAGAAAATGCACCGTTTGGCCGGAAAATGGAAAAAACTATAATTTTTTGTAATATTTGTTCATCATTTAAACATCCTTTAATCGGATATATTGGCGTCAATTCCGGTCCTAGAGTCAAACCGGTGCACATTTCTTACATAAAATTTGCTACTTGTTCTTCTCAAGTGCTCAGATTTTTTCTACGTCTTACGGTTCGTGAGAAAAAATTCCAATTGGAGGTCTACATGTCTTGCAAATTTCGTGAAAATAAAAACTTTGTATTTCGTTCCAAATTTAATTTATTTCGATTAAGCCTGACGTACTGATTCAAAAAAGATATACATACCCCTATGAGAAAATGCACCGTTTGGCCGGAAAATGGAAAAAACTATAATTTTTTGTAATATTTGTTCATCATTTAAACATCCTTTAATCGGATATATTGGCGTCAATTTCGGTCCTAGAGTCAAACCGGTACACTTTTCTTAAATAAAATTTGCTACTTGTTCTTCTCAAGTACTCAGATTTTTTCTACGTCTTACGGTTCGTGAGAAAAAATTCCAATTGGAGGTCTACATGTCTTGCAAATTTCGTGAAAATAAAAACTTTGTATTTGGTTCCAAATTTAATTTATTTCGATTAAACCTGACGTACTGATTCAAAAAAGATATACATACCCCTATGAGAAAATGCACCGTTTGGCCGGAAAATGGAAAAAACTATAATTTTTTGTAATATTTGTTCATCATTTAAACATCCTTTAATCGGATATATTGGCGTCAATTTCGGTCCTAGAGTCAAACCGGTACACTTTTCTTAAATAAAATTTGCTACTTGTTCTTCTCAAGTACTCAGATTTTTTCTACGTCTTACGGTTCGTGAGAAAAAATTCCAATTGGAGGTCTACATGTCTTGCAAATTTCGTGAAAATAAAAACTTTGTATTTCGTTCCAAATTTAATTTATTTCGATTAAGCCTGACGTACTGATTCAAAAAAGATATACATACCCCTATGAGAAAATGCACCGTTTGGCCGGAAAATGGAAAAAACTGAAAATTTTTAATTCGATTTTTCCATTATTTTTGCCAAACTGTGGGTAGGGGATAGAAAAAAAACACATATTTGGAATAAGTTAGACCTAGTGTATATATTAACATTAAAAAAACAATTTCCTAAAATTGGAATTTACCCAAAAATGTTTAAAGGGGGTACCCTTGGATTTTTTTCAAAATTCAATAATCGGGCATATTGGCGTCAATTTCGGTCCTAGAGTCAAACCGGTGCACTTTTCCTACATAAAATTTGCTACTTGTTCTTCTCAAGTGCTCAGATCTTTTCTACGTCTTACGGTTCGTGAGAAAAAATTCCAATTGGAGGTCTACATGTCTTGCAAATTTCGTGAAAATAAAAACTTTGTATTTCGTTCCAAATTTAATTTATTTCGATTAAACCTGACGTACTGATTCAAAAAAGATATACATACCCCTATGAGAAAATGCACCGTTTGGCCGGAAAATGGAAAAAAACTGAAAATTTTTAATTCGATTTTTCCATTATTTTTGCCAAACTGTGGGTAGGGGATAGAAAAAAAACACATATTTGGAATAAGTTAGACCTAGTGTATATATTAACATTAAAAAAACAATTTCCTAAAATTGGAATTTGCCCAAAAATGTTTAAAGGGGGTACCCTTGGATTTTTTTCAAAATTCAATAATCGGGCATATTGGCGTCAATTTCGGTCCTAGAGTCAAACCGGTGCACTTTTCCTACATAAAATTTGCTACTTGTTCTTCTCAAGTGCTCAGATCTTTTCTACGTCTTACGGTTCGTGAGAAAAAATTCCAATTGGAGGTCTACATGTCTTGCAAATTTCGTGAAAATAAAAACTTTGTATTTCGTTCCAAATTTAATTTATTTCGATTAAGCCTGACGTACTGATTCAAAAAAGATATACATACCCCTATGAGAAAATGCACCGTTTGGCCGGAAAATGGAAAAAACTGAAAATTTTTAATTCGATTTTTCCATTATTTTTGCCAAACTGTGGGTAGGGGATAGAAAAAAAACACATATTTGGAATAAGTTAGACCTAGTGTATATATTAACATTAAAAAAACAATTTCCTAAAATTGGAATTTGCCCAAAAATGTTTAAAAGGGGTACCCTTGGATTTTTTTCAAAATTCAATAATCGGGCATATTGGCGTCAATTTCGGTCCTAGAGTCAAACCGGTGCACTTTTCCTACATAAAATTTGCTACTTGTTCTTCTCAAGTGCTCAGATTTTTTCTACGTCTTACGGTTCGTGAGAAAAAATTCCAATTGGAGGTCTACATGTCTTGCAAATTTCGTGAAAATAAAAACTTTGTATTTCGTTCCAAATTTAATTTATTTCGATTAAGCCTGACGTACTGATTCAAAAAAGATATACATACCCTTATGAGAAAATGCACCGTTTGGCCGGAAAATGGAAAAAACTATAATTTTTTGTAATATTTGTTCATTTCTTAAACATCCTTTAACCGGACATATTGGCGTCAATTTCGGTCCTAGAGTCAAATTGGTGCACTTTTCTTACATAAAATTTGCTACTTGTTCTTCTCAAGTTCTCAGATCTTTTCTACGTCTTACGGTTCGTGAGAAAAAATTCCAATTGGAGGTCTACATGTCTTGCAAATTTCGTGAAAATAAAAACTTTGTATTTCGTTCCAAATTTAATTTATTTCGATTAAACCTGACGTACTGATTCAAAAAAGATATACATACCCCTATGAGAAAATGCACCGTTTGGCCGGAAAATGGAAAAAACTGAAAATTTTTAATTCGATTTTTCCATTATTTTTGCCAAACTGTGGGTAGGGGATAGAAAAAAAACACATATTTGGAATAAGTTAGACCTAGTGTATATATTAACATTAAAAAAACAATTTCCTAAAATTGGAATTTGCCCAAAAATGTTTAAAGGGGGTACCCTTGGATTTTTTTCAAAATTCAATAATCGCGCATATTGGCGTCAATTTCGGTCCTAGAGTCAAACCGGTGCACTTTTCCTACATAAAATTTGCTACTTGTTCTTCTCAAGTGCTCAGATCTTTTCTACGTCTTACGGTTCGTGAGAAAAAATTCCAATTGGAGGTCTACATGTCTTGCAAATTTCGTGAAAATAAAAACTTTGTATTTCGTTCCAAATTTAATTTATTTCGATTAAGCCTGACGTACTGATTCAAAAAAGATATACATACCCCTATGAGAAAATGCACCGTTTGGCCGGAAAATGGAAAAAACTGAAAATTTTTAATTCGATTTTTCCATTATTTTTGCCAAACTGTGGGTAGGGGATAGAAAAAAAACACATATTTGGAATAAGTTAGACCTAGTGTATATATTAACATTAAAAAAACAATTTCCTAAAATTGGAATTTACCCAAAAATGTTTAAAGGGGGTACCCTTGGATTTTTTTCAAAATTCAATAATCGGGCATATTGGCGTCAATTTCGGTCCTAGAGTCAAACCAGTGCACTTTTCCTACATAAAATTTGCTACTTGTTCTTCTCAAGTGCTCAGATCTTTTCTACGTCTTACGGTTCGTGAGAAAAAATTCCAATTGGAGGTCTACATGTCTTGCAAATTTCGTGAAAATAAAAACTTTGTATTTCGTTCCAAATTTAATTTATTTCGATTAAACCTGACGTACTGATTCAAAAAAGATATACATACCCCTATGAGAAAATGCACCGTTTGGCCGGAAAATGGAAAAAACTATAATTTTTTGTAATATTTGTTCATTTCTTAAACATCCTTTAACCGGACATATTGGCGTCAATTTCGGTCCTAGAGTCAAATTGGTGCACTTTTCTTACATAAAATTTGCTACTTGTTCTTCTCAAGTTCTCAGATCTTTTCTACGTCTTACGGTTCGTGAGAAAAAATTCCAATTGGAGGTCTACATGTCTTGCAAATTTCGTGAAAATAAAAACTTTGTATTTCGTTCCAAATTTAATTTATTTCGATTAAGCCTGACGTACTGATTCAAAAAAGATATACATACCCCTATGAGAAAATGCACCGTTTGGCCGGAAAATGGAAAAAACTGAAAATTTTTAATTCGATTTTTCCATTATTTTTGCCAAACTGTGGGTAGGGGATAGAAAAAAAACACATATTTGGAATAAGTTAGACCTAGTGTATATATTAACATTAAAAAAACAATTTCCTAAAATTGGAATTTGCCCAAAAATGTTTAAAGGGGGTACCCTTGGATTTTTTTCAAAATTCAATAATCGGGCATATTGGCGTCAATTTCGGTCCTAGAGTCAAACCGGTGCACTTTTCCTACATAAAATTTGCTACTTGTTCTTCTCAAGTGCTCAGATTTTTTCTACGTCTTACGGTTCGTGAGAAAAAATTCCAATTGGAGGTCTACATGTCTTGCAAATTTCGTGAGAATAAAAACTTTGTATTTCGTTCCAAATTTAATTTATTTCGATTAAGCCTGACGTACTGATTCAAAAAAGATATACATACCCCTATGAGAAAATGCACTGTTTGGCCGGAAAATGGAAAAAACTATAATTTTTTGTAATATTTGTTCATCATTTAAACATCCTTTAATCGGATATATTGGCGTCAATTCCGGTCCTAGAGTCAAACCGGTGCACATTTCTTACATAAAATTTGCTACTTGTTCTTCTCAAGTGCTCAGATTTTTTCTACGTCTTACGGTTCGTGAGAAAAAATTCCAATTGGAGGTCTACATGTCTTGCAAATTTTGTGAAAATAAAAACTTTGTATTTCGTTCCAAATTTAATTTATTTCGATTAAACCTGACGTACTGATTCAAAAAAGATATACATACCCCTATGAGAAAATGCACCGTTTGGCCGGAAAATGGAAAAAACTGAAAATTTTTAATTCGATTTTTCCATTATTTTTGCCAAACTGTGGGTAGGGGATAGAAAAAAAAACACATATTTGGAATAAGTTAGACCTAGTGTATATATTAACATTAAAAAACCAATTTCCTAAAATTGGAATTTGCCCAAAAATGTTTAAAGGGGGTACCCTTGGATTTTTTTCAAAATTCAATAATCGGGCATATTGGCGTCAATTTCGGTCCTAGAGTCAAACCGGTGCACTTTTCCTACATAAAATTTGCTACTTGTTCTTCTCAAGTGCTCAGATCTTTTCTACGTCTTACGGTTCGTGAGAAAAAATTCCAATTGGAGGTCTACATGTCTTGCAAATTTCGTGAAAATAAAAACTTTGTATTTCGTTCCAAATTTAATTTATTTCGATTAAGCCTGACGTACTAATTCAAAAAAGATATACATACCCCTATGAGAAAATGCACCGTTTGGCCGGAAAATGGAAAAAACTGAAAATTTTTAATTCGATTTTTCCATTATTTTTGCCAAACTGTGGGTAGGGGATAGAAAAAAACACATATTTGGAATAAGTTAGACCTAGTGTATATATTAACATTAAAGAAACAATTTCCTAAAATTGGAATTTACCCAAAAATGTTTAAAGGGGGTACCCTTGGATTTTTTTCAAAATTCAATAATCGGGCATATTGGCGTCAATTTTGGTCCTAGAGTCAAACCGGTGCACTTTTCCTACATAAAATTTGCTACTTGTTCTTCTCAAGTGCTCAGATCTTTTCTACGTCTTACGGTTCGTGAGAAAAAATTCCAATTGGAGGTCTACATGTCTTGCAAATTTCGTGAAAATAAAAACTTTGTATTTCGTTCCAAATTTAATTTATTTCGATTAAACCTGACGTACTGATTCAAAAAAGATATACATACCCCTATGAGAAAATGCACCGTTTGGCCGGAAAATGGAAAAAACTGAAAATTTTTAATTCGATTTTTCCATTATTTTTGCCAAACTGTGGGTAGGGGATAGAAAAAAAACACATATTTGGAATAAGTTAGACCTAGTGTATATATTAACATTAAAAAAACAATTTCCTAAAATTGGAATTTGCCCAAAAATGTTTAAAGGGGGTACCCTTGGATTTTTTTCAAAATTCAATAATCGGGCATATTGGCGTCAATTTCGGTCCTAGAGTCAAACCGGTGCACTTTTCCTACATAAAATTTGCTACTTGTTCTTCTCAAGTGCTCAGATTTTTTCTACGTCTTACGATTCGTGAGAAAAAATTCCAATTGGAGGTCTACATGTCTTGCAAATTTCGTGAAAATAAAAACTTTGTATTTCGTTCCAAATTTAATTTATTTCGATTAAGCCTGACGTACTGATTCAAAAAAGATATACATACCCTTATGAGAAAATGCACCGTTTGGCCGGAAAATGGAAAAAACTATAATTTTTTGTAATATTTGTTCATTTCTTAAACATCCTTTAACCGGACATATTGGCGTCAATTTCGGTCCTAGAGTCAAATTGGTGCACTTTTCTTACATAAAATTTGCTACTTGTTCTTCTCAAGTTCTCAGATCTTTTCTACGTCTTACGGTTCGTGAGAAAAAATTCCAATTGGAGGTCTACATGTCTTGCAAATTTCGTGAAAATAAAAACTTTGTATTTCGTTCCAAATTTAATTTATTTCGATTAAACCTGACGTACTGATTCAAAAAAGATATACATACCCCTATGAGAAAATGCACCGTTTGGCCGGAAAATGGAAAAAACTGAAAATTTTTAATTCGATTTTTCCATTATTTTTGCCAAACTGTGGGTAGGGGATAGAAAAAAAACACATATTTGGAATAAGTTAGACCTAGTGTATATATTAACATTAAAAAAACAATTTCCTAAAATTGGAATTTGCCCAAAAATGTTTAAAGGGGGTACCCTTGGATTTTTTTCAAAATTCAATAATCGCGCATATTGGCGTCAATTTCGGTCCTAGAGTCAAACCGGTGCACTTTTCCTACATAAAATTTGCTACTTGTTCTTCTCAAGTGCTCAGATCTTTTCTACGTCTTACGGTTCGTGAGAAAAAATTCCAATTGGAGGTCTACATGTCTTGCAAATTTCGTGAAAATAAAAACTTTGTATTTCGTTCCAAATTTAATTTATTTCGATTAAGCCTGACGTACTGATTCAAAAAAGATATACATACCCCTATGAGAAAATGCACCGTTTGGCCGGAAAATGGAAAAAACTGAAAATTTTTAATTCGATTTTTCCATTATTTTTGCCAAACTGTGGGTAGGGGATAGAAAAAAAACACATATTTGGAATAAGTTAGACCTAGTGTATATATTAACATTAAAAAAACAATTTCCTAAAATTGGAATTTACCCCAAAAATGTTTAAAGGGGGTACCCTTGGATTTTTTTCAAAATTCAATAATCGGGCATATTGGCGTCAATTTCGGTCCTAGAGTCAAACCGGTGCACTTTTCCTACATAAAATTTGCTACTTGTTCTTCTCAAGTGCTCAGATCTTTTCTACGTCTTACGGTTCGTGAGAAAAAATTCCAATTGGAGGTCTACATGTCTTGCAAATTTCGTGAAAATAAAAACTTTGTATTTCGTTCCAAATTTAATTTATTTCGATTAAACCTGACGTACTGATTCAAAAAAGATATACATACCCCTATGAGGAAATGCACCGTTTGGCCGGAAAATGGAAAAAACTGAAAATTTTTAATTCGATTTTTCCATTATTTTTGCCAAACTGTGGGTAGGGGATAGAAAAAAAACACATATTTGGAATAAGTTAGACCTAGTGTATATATTAACATTAAAAAAAACAATTTCCTAAAATTGGAATTTGCCCAAAAATGTTTAAAGGGGGTACCCTTGGATTTTTTTCAAAGTTCAATAATCGGGCATATTGGCGTCAATTTCGGTCCTAGAGTCAAACCGGTGCACTTTTCCTACATAAAATTTGCTACTTGTTCTTCTCAAGTGCTCAGATCTTTTCTACGTCTTACGGTTCGTGAGAAAAAATTCCAATTGGAGGTCTACATGTCTTGCAAATTTCGTGAAAATAAAAACTTTGTATTTCGTTCCAAATTTAATTTATTTCGATTAAGCCTGACGTACTGATTCAAAAAAGATATACATACCCCTATGAGAAAATGCACCGTTTGGCCGGAAAATGGAAAAAACTGAAAATTTTTAATTCGATTTTTCCATTATTTTTGCCAAACTGTGGGTAGGGGATAGAAAAAAAACACATATTTGGAATAAGTTAGACCTAGTGTATATATTAACATTAAAAAAACAATTTCCTAAAATTGGAATTTGCCCAAAAATGTTTAAAGGGGGTACCCTTGGATTTTTTTCAAAATTCAATAATCGGGCATATTGGCGTCAATTTCGGTCCTAGAGTCAAACCGGTGCACTTTTCCTACATAAAATTTGCTACTTGTTCTTCTCAAGTGCTCAGATTTTTTCTACGTCCTACGGTTCGTGAGAAAAAATTCCAATTGGAGGTCTACATGTCTTGCAAATTTCGTGAAAATAAAAACTTTGTATTTCGTTCCAAATTTAATTTATTTCGATTAAGCCTGACGTACTGATTCAAAAAAGATATACATACCCTTATGAGAAAATGCACCGTTTGGCCGGAAAATGAAAAAAACTATAATTTTTTGTAATATTTGTTCATTTCTTAAACATCCTTTAACCGGACATATTGGCGTCAATTTCGGTCCTAGAGTCAAATTGGTGCACTTTTCTTACATAAAATTTGCTACTTGTTCTTCTCAAGTTCTCAGATCTTTTCTACGTCTTACGGTTCGTGAGAAAAAATTCCAATTGGAGGTCTACATGTCTTGCAAATTTCGTGAAAATAAAAACTTTGTATTTCGTTCCAAATTTAATTTATTTCGATTAAACCTGACGTACTGATTCAAAAAAGATATACATACCCCTATGAGAAAATGCACCGTTTGGCCGGAAAATGGAAAAAACTGAAAATTTTTAATTTGATTTTTCCATTATTTTTGCCAAACTGTGGGTAGGGGATAGAAAAAAAACACATATTTGGAATAAGTTAGACCTAGTGTATATATTAACATTAAAAAAACAATTTCCTAAAATTGGAATTTGCCCAAAAATGTTTAAAGGGGGTACCCTTGGATTTTTTTCAAAATTCAATAATCGCGCATATTGGCGTCAATTTCGGTCCTAGAGTCAAACCGGTGCACTTTTCCTACATAAAATTTGCTACTTGTTCTTCTCAAGTGCTCAGATTTTTTCTACGTCCTACGGTTCGTGAGAAAAAATTCCAATTGGAGGTCTACATGTCTTGCAAATTTCGTGAAAATAAAAACTTTGTATTTCGTTCCAAATTTAATTTATTTCGATTAAACCTGACGTACTGATTCAAAAAAGATATACATACCCCTATGAGAAAATGCACCGTTTGGCCGGAAAATGGAAAAAACTGAAAATTTTTAATTTGATTTTTCCATTATTTTTGCCAAACTGTGGGTAGGGGATAGAAAAAAAACACATATTTGGAATAAGTTAGACCTAGTGTATATATTAACATTAAAAAAACAATTTCCTAAAATTGGAATTTGCCCAAAAATGTTTAAAGGGGGTACCCTTGGATTTTTTTCAAAATTCAATAATCGGGCATATTGGCGTCAATTTCGGTCCTAGAGTCAAACCGGTGCACTTTTCCTACATAAAATTTGCTACTTGTTCTTCTCAAGTGCTCAGATCTTTTCTACGTCTTACGGTTCGTGAGAAAAAATTCCAATTGGAGGTCTACATGTCTTGCAAATTTCGTGAAAATAAAAACTTTGTATTTCGTTCCAAATTTAATTTATTTCGATTAAGCCTGACGTACTGATTCAAAAAAGATATACATACCCCTATGAGAAAATGCACCGTTTGGCCGGAAAATGGAAAAAACTGAAAATTTTTAATTCGATTTTTCCATTATTTTTGCCAAACTGTGGGTAGGGGATAGAAAAAAAACACATATTTGGAATAAGTTAGACCTAGTGTATATATTAACATTAAAAAAACAATTTCCTAAAATTGGAATTTGCCCAAAAATGTTTAAAGGGGGTACCCTTGGATTTTTTTCAAAATTCAATAATCGGGCATATTGGCGTCAATTTCGGTCCTAGAGTCAAACCGGTGCACTTTTCCTACATAAAATTTGCTACTTGTTCTTCTCAAGTGCTCAGATTTTTTCTACGTCTTACGGTTCGTGAGAAAAAATTCCAATTGGAGGTCTACATGTCTTGCAAATTTCGTGAGAATAAAAACTTTGTATTTCGTTCCAAATTTAATTTATTTCGATTAAGCCTGACGTACTGATTCAAAAAAGATATACATACCCCTATGAGAAAATGCACTGTTTGGCCGGAAAATGGAAAAAACTATAATTTTTTGTAATATTTGTTCATCATTTAAACATCCTTTAATCGGATATATTGGCGTCAATTCCGGTCCTAGAGTCAAACCGGTGCACATTTCTTACATAAAATTTGCTACTTGTTCTTCTCAAGTGCTCAGATTTTTTCTACGTCTTACGGTTCGTGAGAAAAAATTCCAATTGGAGGTCTACATGTCTTGCAAATTTTGTGAAAATAAAAACTTTGTATTTCGTTCCAAATTTAATTTATTTCGATTAAACCTGACGTACTGATTCAAAAAAGATATACATACCCCTATGAGAAAATGCACCGTTTGGCCGGAAAATGGAAAAAACTGAAAATTTTTAATTCGATTTTTCCATTATTTTTGCCAAACTGTGGGTAGGGGATAGAAAAAAAAACACATATTTGGAATAAGTTAGACCTAGTGTATATATTAACATTAAAAAAACAATTTCCTAAAATTGGAATTTGCCCAAAAATGTTTAAAGGGGGTACCCTTGGATTTTTTTCAAAATTCAATAATCGGGCATATTGGCGTCAATTTCGGTCCTAGAGTCAAACCGGTGCACTTTTCCTACATAAAATTTGCTACTTGTTCTTCTCAAGTGCTCAGATCTTTTCTACGTCTTACGGTTCGTGAGAAAAAATTCCAATTGGAGGTCTACATGTCTTGCAAATTTCGTGAAAATAAAAACTTTGTATTTCGTTCCAAATTTAATTTATTTCGATTAAGCCTGACGTACTAATTCAAAAAAGATATACATACCCCTATGAGAAAATGCACCGTTTGGCCGGAAAATGGAAAAAACTGAAAATTTTTAATTCGATTTTTCCATTATTTTTGCCAAACTGTGGGTAGGGGATAGAAAAAAACACATATTTGGAATAAGTTAGACCTAGTGTATATATTAACATTAAAGAAACAATTTCCTAAAATTGGAATTTACCCAAAAATGTTTAAAGGGGGTACCCTTGGATTTTTTTCAAAATTCAATAATCGGGCATATTGGCGTCAATTTTGGTCCTAGAGTCAAACCGGTGCACTTTTCCTACATAAAATTTGCTACTTGTTCTTCTCAAGTGCTCAGATCTTTTCTACGTCTTACGGTTCTTGAGAAAAAATTCCAATTGGAGGTCTACATGTCTTGCAAATTTCGTGAAAATAAAAACTTTGTATTTCGTTCCAAATTTAATTTATTTCGATTAAGCCTGACGTACTAATTCAAAAAAGATATACATACCCCTATGAGAAAATGCACCGTTTGGCCGGAAAATGGAAAAAACTGAAAATTTTTAATTCGATTTTTCCATTATTTTTGCCAAACTGTGGGTAGGGGATAGAAAAAAAACACATATTTGGAATAAGTTAGACCTAGTGTATATATTAACATTAAAAAAACAATTTCCTAAAATTGGAATTTACCCAAAAATGTTTAAAGGGGGTACCCTTGGATTTTTTTCAAAATTCAATAATCGGGCATATTGGCGTCAATTTCGGTCCTAGAGTCAAACCGGTGCACTTTTCCTACATAAAATTTGCTACTTGTTCTTCTCAAGTGCTCAGATCTTTTCTACGTCTTACGGTTCGTGAGAAAAAATTCCAATTGGAGGTCTACATGTCTTGCAAATTTCGTGAAAATAAAAACTTTGTATTTCGTTCCAAATTTAATTTATTTCGATTAAACCTGACGTACTGATTCAAAAAAGATATACATACCCCTATGAGAAAATGCACCGTTTGGCCGGAAAATGGAAAAAACTGAAAATTTTTAATTCGATTTTTCCATTATTTTTGCCAAACTGTGGGTAGGGGATAGAAAAAAAACACATATTTGGAATAAGTTAGACCTAGTGTATATATTAACATTAAAAAAACAATTTCCTAAAATTGGAATTTGCCCAAAAATGTTTAAAGGGGGTACCCTTGGATTTTTTTCAAAATTCAATAATCGGGCATATTGGCGTCAATTTCGGTCCTAGAGTCAAACCGGTGCACTTTTCCTACATAAAATTTGCTACTTGTTCTTCTCAAGTGCTCAGATTTTTTCTACGTCTTACGGTTCGTGAGAAAAAATTCCAATTGGAGGTCTACATGTCTTGCAAATTTCGTGAAAATAAAAACTTTGTATTTCGTTCCAAATTTAATTTATTTCGATTAAGCCTGACGTACTGATTCAAAAAAGATATACATACCCTTATGAGAAAATGCACCGTTTGGCCGGAAAATGGAAAAAACTATAATTTTTTGTAATATTTGTTCATTTCTTAAACATCCTTTAACCGGACATATTGGCGTCAATTTCGGTCCTAGAGTCAAATTGGTGCACTTTTCTTACATAAAATTTGCTACTTGTTCTTCTCAAGTTCTCAGATCTTTTCTACGTCTTACGGTTCGTGAGAAAAAATTCCAATTGGAGGTCTACATGTCTTGCAAATTTCGTGAAAATAAAAACTTTGTATTTCGTTCCAAATTTAATTTATTTCGATTAAACCTGACGTACTGATTCAAAAAAGATATACATACCCCTATGAGAAAATGCACCGTTTGGCCGGAAAATGGAAAAAACTGAAAATTTTTAATTCGATTTTTCCATTATTTTTGCCAAACTGTGGGTAGGGGATAGAAAAAAAACACATATTTGGAATAAGTTAGACCTAGTGTATATATTAACATTAAAAAAACAATTTCCTAAAATTGGAATTTGCCCAAAAATGTTTAAAGGGGGTACCCTTGGATTTTTTTCAAAATTCAATAATCGCGCATATTGGCGTCAATTTCGGTCCTAGAGTCAAACCGGTGCACTTTTCCTACATAAAATTTGCTACTTGTTCTTCTCAAGTGCTCAGATCTTTTCTACGTCTTACGGTTCGTGAGAAAAAATTCCAATTGGAGGTCTACATGTCTTGCAAATTTCGTGAAAATAAAAACTTTGTATTTCGTTCCAAATTTAATTTATTTCGATTAAGCCTGACGTACTGATTCAAAAAAGATATACATACCCCTATGAGAAAATGCACCGTTTGGCCGGAAAATGGAAAAAACTGAAAATTTTTAATTCGATTTTTCCATTATTTTTGCCAAACTGTGGGTAGGGGATAGAAAAAAAACACATATTTGGAATAAGTTAGACCTAGTGTATATATTAACATTAAAAAAACAATTTCCTAAAATTGGAATTTACCCAAAAATGTTTAAAGGGGGTACCCTTGGATTTTTTTCAAAATTCAATAATCGGGCATATTGGCGTCAATTTCGGTCCTAGAGTCAAACCGGTGCACTTTTCCTACATAAAATTTGCTACTTGTTCTTCTCAAGTGCTCAGATCTTTTCTACGTCTTACGGTTCGTGAGAAAAAATTCCAATTGGAGGTCTACATGTCTTGCAAATTTCGTGAAAATAAAAACTTTGTATTTCGTTCCAAATTTAATTTATTTCGATTAAACCTGACGTACTGATTCAAAAAAGATATACATACCCCTATGAGAAAATGCACCGTTTGGCCGGAAAATGGAAAAAACTGAAAATTTTTAATTCGATTTTTCCATTATTTTTGCCAAACTGTGGGTAGGGGATAGAAAAAAAACACATATTTGGAATAAGTTAGACCTAGTGTATATATTAACATTAAAAAAACAATTTCCTAAAATTGGAATTTACCCAAAAATGTTTAAAGGGGGTACCCTTGGATTTTTTTCAAAATTCAATAATCGGGCATATTGGCGTCAATTTCGGTCCTAGAGTCAAACCGGTGCACTTTTCCTACATAAAATTTGCTACTTGTTCTTCTCAAGTGCTCAGATCTTTTCTACGTCTTACGGTTCGTGAGAAAAAATTCCAATTGGAGGTCTACATGTCTTGCAAATTTCGTGAAAATAAAAACTTTGTATTTCGTTCCAAATTTAATTTATTTCGATTAAACCTGACGTACTGATTCAAAAAAGATATACATACCCCTATGAGAAAATGCACCGTTTGGCCGGAAAATGGAAAAAACTGAAAATTTTTAATTCGATTTTTCCATTATTTTTGCCAAACTGTGGGTAGGGGATAGAAAAAAAAACACATATTTGGAATAAGTTAGACCTAGTGTATATATTAACATTAAAAAAACAATTTCCTAAAATTGGAATTTGCCCAAAAATGTTTAAAGGGGGTACCCTTGGATTTTTTTTCAAAATTCAATAATCGGGCATATTGGCGTCAATTTCGGTCCTAGAGTCAAACCGGTGCACTTTTCCTACATAAAATTTGCTACTTGTTCTTCTCAAGTGCTCAGATCTTTTCTACGTCTTACGGTTCGTGAGAAAAAATTCCAATTGGAGGTCTACATGTCTTGCAAATTTCGTGAAAATAAAAACTTTGTATTTCGTTCCAAATTTAATTTATTTCGATTAAGCCTGACGTACTGATTCAAAAAAGATATACATACCCCTATGAGAAAATGCACCGTTTGGCCGGAAAATGGAAAAAACTGAAAATTTTTAATTCGATTTTTCCATTATTTTTGCCAAACTGTGGGTAGGGGATAGAAAAAAAACACATATTTGGAATAAGTTAGACCTAGTGTATATATTAACATTAAAAAAACAATTTCCTAAAATTGGAATTTACCCAAAAATGTTTAAAGGGGGTACCCTTGGATTTTTTTCAAAATTCAATAATCGGGCATATTGGCGTCAATTTCGGTCCTAGAGTCAAACCGGTGCACTTTTCCTACATAAAATTTGCTACTTGTTCTTCTCAAGTGCTCAGATCTTTTCTACGTCTTACGGTTCGTGAGAAGAAAATTCCAATTGGAGGTCTACATGTCTTGCAAATTTCGTGAAAATAAAAACTTTGTATTTCGTTCCAAATTTAATTTATTTCGATTAAACCTGACGTACTGATTCAAAAAAGATATACATACCCCTATGAGAAAATGCACCGTTTGGCCGGAAAATGGAAAAAACTGAAAATTTTTAATTCGATTTTTCCATTATTTTTGCCAAACTGTGGGTAGGGGATAGAAAAAAAACACATATTTGGAATAAGTTAGACCTAGTGTATATATTAACATTAAAAAAACAATTTCCTAAAATTGGAATTTACCCAAAAATGTTTAAAGGGGGTACCCTTGGATTTTTTTCAAAATTCAATAATCGGGCATATTGGCGTCAATTTCGGTCCTAGAGTCAAACCGGTGCACTTTTCCTACATAAAATTTGCTACTTGTTCTTCTCAAGTGCTCAGATCTTTTCTACGTCTTACGGTTCGTGAGAAAAAATTCCAATTGGAGGTCTACATGTCTTGCAAATTTCGTGAAAATAAAAACTTTGTATTTCGTTCCAAATTTAATTTATTTCGATTAAACCTGACGTACTGATTCAAAAAAGATATACATACCCCTATGAGAAAATGCACCGTTTGGCCGGAAAATGGAAAAAACTGAAAATTTTTAATTCGATTTTTCCATTATTTTTGCCAAACTGTGGGTAGGGGATAGAAAAAAAACACATATTTGGAATAAGTTAGACCTAGTGTATATATTAACATTAAAAAAACAATTTCCTAAAATTGGAATTTGCCCAAAAATGTTTAAAGGGGGTACCCTTGGATTTTTTTCAAAATTCAATAATCGGGCATATTGGCGTCAATTTCGGTCCTAGAGTCAAACCGGTGCACTTTTCCTACATAAAATTTGCTACTTGTTCTTCTCAAGTGCTCAGATCTTTTCTACGTCTTACGGTTCGTGAGAAAAAATTCCAATTGGAGGTCTACATGTCTTGCAAATTTCGTGAAAATAAAAACTTTGTATTTCGTTCCAAATTTAATTTATTTCGATTAAGCCTGACGTACTGATTCAAAAAAGATATACATACCCTTATGAGAAAATGCACCGTTTGGCCGGAAAATGGAAAAAACTATAATTTTTTGTAATATTTGTTCATTTCTTAAACATCCTTTAACCGGACATATTGGCGTCAATTTCGGTCCTAGAGTCAAATTGGTGCACTTTTCTTACATAAAATTTGCTACTTGTTCTTCTCAAGTTCTCAGATCTTTTCTACGTCTTACGGTTCGTGAGAAAAAATTCCAATTGGAGGTCTACATGTCTTGCAAATTTCGTGAAAATAAAAACTTTGTATTTCGTTCCAAATTTAATTTATTTCGATTAAACCTGACGTACTGATTCAAAAAAGATATACATACCCCTATGAGAAAATGCACCGTTTGGCCGGAAAATGGAAAAAACTGAAAATTTTTAATTCGATTTTTCCATTATTTTTGCCAAACTGTGGGTAGGGGATAGAAAAAAAACACATATTTGGAATAAGTTAGACCTAGTGTATATATTAACATTAAAAAAACAATTTCCTAAAATTGGAATTTGCCCAAAAATGTTTAAAGGGGGTACCCTTGGATTTTTTTCAAAATTCAATAATCGCGCATATTGGCGTCAATTTCGGTCCTAGAGTCAAACCGGTGCACTTTTCCTACATAAAATTTGCTACTTGTTCTTCTCAAGTGCTCAGATCTTTTCTACGTCTTACGGTTCGTGAGAAAAAATTCCAATTGGAGGTCTACATGTCTTGCAAATTTCGTGAAAATAAAAACTTTGTATTTCGTTCCAAATTTAATTTATTTCGATTAAGCCTGACGTACTGATTCAAAAAAGATATACATACCCCTATGAGAAAATGCACCGTTTGGCCGGAAAATGGAAAAAACTGAAAATTTTTAATTCGATTTTTCCATTATTTTTGCCAAACTGTGGGTAGGGGATAGAAAAAAAACACATATTTGGAATAAGTTAGACCTAGTGTATATATTAACATTAAAAAAACAATTTCCTAAAATTGGAATTTACCCAAAAATGTTTAAAGGGGGTACCCTTGGATTTTTTTCAAAATTCAATAATCGGGCATATTGGCGTCAATTTCGGTCCTAGAGTCAAACCGGTGCACTTTTCCTACATAAAATTTGCTACTTGTTCTTCTCAAGTGCTCAGATCTTTTCTACGTCTTACGGTTCGTGAGAAAAAATTCCAATTGGAGGTCTACATGTCTTGCAAATTTCGTGAAAATAAAAACTTTGTATTTCGTTCCAAATTTAATTTATTTCGATTAAACCTGACGTACTGATTCAAAAAAGATATACATACCCCTATGAGAAAATGCACCGTTTGGCCGGAAAATGGAAAAAACTGAAAATTTTTAATTCGATTTTTCCATTATTTTTGCCAAACTGTGGGTAGGGGATAGAAAAAAAACACATATTTGGAATAAGTTAGACCTAGTGTATATATTAACATTAAAAAAACAATTTCCTAAAATTGGAATTTGCCCAAAAATGTTTAAAGGGACCCTTGGATTTTTTTCAAAATTCAATAATCGGGCATATTGGCGTCAATTTCGGTCCTAGAGTCAAACCGGTGCACTTTTCCTACATAAAATTTGCTACTTGTTCTTCTCAAGTGCTCAGATCTTTTCTACGTCTTACGGTTCGTGAGAAAAAATTCCAATTGGAGGTCTACATGTCTTGCAAATTTCGTGAAAATAAAAACTTTGTATTTCGTTCCAAATTTAATTTATTTCGATTAAGCCTGACGTACTGATTCAAAAAAGATATACATACCCTTATGAGAAAATGCACCGTTTGGCCGGAAAATGGAAAAAACTATAATTTTTTGTAATATTTGTTCATTTCTTAAACATCCTTTAACCGGACATATTGGCGTCAATTTCGGTCCTAGAGTCAAATTGGTGCACTTTTCTTACATAAAATTTGCTACTTGTTCTTCTCAAGTTCTCAGATCTTTTCTACGTCTTACGGTTCGTGAGAAAAAATTCCAATTGGAGGTCTACATGTCTTGCAAATTTCGTGAAAATAAAAACTTTGTATTTCGTTCCAAATTTAATTTATTTCGATTAAACCTGACGTACTGATTCAAAAAAGATATACATACCCCTATGAGAAAATGCACCGTTTGGCCGGAAAATGGAAAAAACTGAAAATTTTTAATTCGATTTTTCCATTATTTTTGCCAAACTGTGGGTAGGGGATAGAAAAAAAACACATATTTGGAATAAGTTAGACCTAGTGTATATATTAACATTAAAAAAACAATTTCCTAAAATTGGAATTTGCCCAAAAATGTTTAAAGGGGGTACCCTTGGATTTTTTTCAAAATTCAATAATCGCGCATATTGGCGTCAATTTCGGTCCTAGAGTCAAACCGGTGCACTTTTCCTACATAAAATTTGCTACTTGTTCTTCTCAAGTGCTCAGATCTTTTCTACGTCTTACGGTTCGTGAGAAAAAATTCCAATTGGAGGTCTACATGTCTTGCAAATTTCGTGAAAATAAAAACTTTGTATTTCGTTCCAAATTTAATTTATTTCGATTAAGCCTGACGTACTGATTCAAAAAAGATATACATACCCCTATGAGAAAATGCACCGTTTGGCCGGAAAATGGAAAAAACTGAAAATTTTTAATTCGATTTTTCCATTATTTTTGCCAAACTGTGGGTAGGGGATAGAAAAAAAACACATATTTGGAATAAGTTAGACCTAGTGTATATATTAACATTAAAAAAACAATTTCCTAAAATTGGAATTTACCCAAAAATGTTTAAAGGGGGTACCCTTGGATTTTTTTCAAAATTCAATAATCGGGCATATTGGCGTCAATTTCGGTCCTAGAGTCAAACCGGTGCACTTTTCCTACATAAAATTTGCTACTTGTTCTTCTCAAGTGCTCAGATCTTTTCTACGTCTTACGGTTCGTGAGAAAAAATTCCAATTGGAGGTCTACATGTCTTGCAAATTTCGTGAAAATAAAAACTTTGTATTTCGTTCCAAATTTAATTTATTTCGATTAAGCCTGACGTACTGATTCAAAAAAGATATACATACCCCTATGAGAAAATGCACCGTTTGGCCGGAAAATGGAAAAAACTGAAAATTTTTAATTCGATTTTTCCATTATTTTTGCCAAACTGTGGGTAGGGGATAGAAAAAAAACACATATTTGGAATAAGTTAGACCTAGTGTATATATTAACATTAAAAAAACAATTTCCTAAAATTGGAATTTGCCCAAAAATGTTTAAAGGGGGTACCCTTGGATTTTTTTCAAAATTCAATAATCGGGCATATTGGCGTCAATTTCGGTCCTAGAGTCAAACCGGTGCACTTTTCCTACATAAAATTTGCTACTTGTTCTTCTCAAGTGCTCAGATTTTTTCTACGTCCTACGGTTCGTGAGAAAAAATTCCAATTGGAGGTCTACATGTCTTGCAAATTTCGTGAAAATAAAAACTTTGTATTTCGTTCCAAATTTAATTTATTTCGATTAAGCCTGACGTACTGATTCAAAAAAGATATACATACCCTTATGAGAAAATGCACCGTTTGGCCGGAAAATGGAAAAAACTATAATTTTTTGTAATATTTGTTCATTTCTTAAACATCCTTTAACCGGACATATTGGCGTCAATTTCGGTCCTAGAGTCAAATTGGTGCACTTTTCTTACATAAAATTTGCTACTTGTTCTTCTCAAGTTCTCAGATCTTTTCTACGTCTTACGGTTCGTGAGAAAAAATTCCAATTGGAGGTCTACATGTCTTGCAAATTTCGTGAAAATAAAAACTTTGTATTTCGTTCCAAATTTAATTTATTTCGATTAAACCTGACGTACTGATTCAAAAAAGATATACATACCCCTATGAGAAAATACACCGTTTGGCCGGAAAATGGAAAAAACTGAAAATTTTTAATTTGATTTTTCTATTATTTTTGCCAAACTGTGGGTAGGGGATAGAAAAAAAACACATATTTGGAATAAGTTAGACCTAGTGTATATATTAACATTAAAAAAACAATTTCCTAAAATTGGAATTTGCCCAAAAATGTTTAAAGGGGGTACCCTTGGATTTTTTTCAAAATTCAATAATCGGGCATATTGGCGTCAATTTCGGTCCTAGAGTCAAACCGGTGCACTTTTCCTACATAAAATTTGCTACTTGTTCTTCTCAAGTGCTCAGATCTTTTCTACGTCTTACGGTTGGTGAGAACAAATTCCAATTGGAGGTCTACATGTCTTGCAAATTTCGTGAAAATAAAAACTTTGTATTTCGTTCCAAATTTAATTTATTTCGATTAAGCCTGACGTACTGATTCAAAAAAGATATACATACCCCTATGAGAAAATGCACCGTTTGGCCGGAAAATGGAAAAAACTGAAAATTTTTAATTCGATTTTTCCATTATTTTTGCCAAACTGTGGGTAGGGGATAGAAAAAAAACACATATTTGGAATAAGTTAGACCTAGTGTATATATTAACATTAAAAAAACAATTTCCTAAAATTGGAATTTGCCCAAAAATGTTTAAAGGGGGTACCCTTGGATTTTTTTCAAAATTCAATAATCGGGCATATTGGCGTCAATTCCGGTCCTAGAGTCAAACCGGTGCACTTTTCCTACATAAAATTTGCTACTTGTTCTTCTCAAGTGCTCAGATTTTTTCTACGTCTTACGGTTCGTGAGAAAAAATTCCAATTGGAGGTCTACATGTCTTGCAAATTTCGTGAGAATAAAAACTTTGTATTTCGTTCCAAATTTAATTTATTTCGATTAAGCCTGACGTACTGATTCAAAAAAGATATACATACCCCTATGAGAAAATGCACCGTTTGGCCGGAAAATGGAAAAAACTGAAAATTTTTAATTCGATTTTTCCATTATTTTTGCCAAACTGTGGGTAGGGGATAGAAAAAAAACACATATTTGGAATAAGTTAGACCTAGTGTATATATTAACATTAAAAAAACAATTTCCTAAAATTGGAATTTACCCAAAAATGTTTAATGGATTTTTTTCAAAATTCAATAATCGGGCATATTGGCGTCAATTTCGGTCCTAGAGTCAAACCGGTGCACTTTTCCTACATAAAATTTGCTACTTGTTCTTCTCAAGTGCTCAGATCTTTTCTACGTCTTACGGTTCGTGAGAAAAAATTCCAATTGGAGGTCTACATGTCTTGCAAATTTCGTGAAAATAAAAACTTTGTATTTCGTTCCAAATTTAATTTATTTCGATTAAACCTGACGTACTGATTCAAAAAAGATATACATACCCCTATGAGAAAATGCACCGTTTGGCCGGAAAATGGAAAAAACTGAAAATTTTTAATTCGATTTTTCCATTATTTTTGCCAAACTGTGGGTAGGGGATAGAAAAAAAACACATATTTGGAATAAGTTAGACCTAGTGTATATATTAACATTAAAAAAACAATTTCCTAAAATTGGAATTTGCCCAAAAATGTTTAAAGGGGGTACCCTTGGATTTTTTTCAAAATTCAATAATCGGGCATATTGGCGTCAATTTCGGTCCTAGAGTCAAACCGGTGCACTTTTCCTACATAAAATTTGCTACTTGTTCTTCTCAAGTGCTCAGATCTTTTCTACGTCTTACGGTTCGTGAGAAAAAATTCCAATTGGAGGTCTACATGTCTTGCAAATTTCGTGAAAATAAAAACTTTGTATTTCGTTCCAAATTTAATTTATTTCGATTAAGCCTGACGTACTGATTCAAAAAAGATATACATACCCCTATGAGAAAATGCACCGTTTGGCCGGAAAATGGAAAAAACTGAAAATTTTTAATTCGATTTTTCCATTATTTTTGCCAAACTGTGGGTAGGGGATAGAAAAAAAACACATATTTGGAATAAGTTAGACCTAGTGTATATATTAACATTAAAAAAACAATTTCCTAAAATTGGAATTTGCCCAAAAATGTTTAAAGGGGGTACCCTTGGATTTTTTTCAAAATTCAATAATCGGGCATATTGGCGTCAATTTCGGTCCTAGAGTCAAACCGGTGCACTTTTCCTACATAAAATTTGCTACTTGTTCTTCTCAAGTGCTCAGATTTTTTCTACGTCTTACGGTTCGTGAGAAAAAATTCCAATTGGAGGTCTACATGTCTTGCAAATTTCGTGAAAATAAAAACTTTGTATTTCGTTCCAAATTTAATTTATTTCGATTAAGCCTGACGTACTGATTCAAAAAAGATATACATACCCTTATGAGAAAATGCACCGTTTGGCCGGAAAATGGAAAAAACTATAATTTTTTGTAATATTTGTTCATTTCTTAAACAACCTTTAACCGGACATATTGGCGTCAATTTCGGTCCTAGAGTCAAATTGGTGCACTTTTCTTACATAAAATTTGCTACTTGTTCTTCTCAAGTTCTCAGATCTTTTCTACGTCTTACGGTTCGTGAGAAAAAATTCCAATTGGAGGTCTACATGTCTTGCAAATTTCGTGAAAATAAAAACTTTGTATTTCGTTCCAAATTTAATTTATTTCGATTAAACCTGACGTACTGATTCAAAAAAGATATACATACCCCTATGAGAAAATGCACCGTTTGGCCGGAAAATGGAAAAAACTGAAAATTTTTAATTTGATTTTTCCATTATTTTTGCCAAACTGTGGGTAGGGGATAGAAAAAAAACACATATTTGGAATAAGTTAGACCTAGTGTATATATTAACATTAAAAAAACAATTTCCTAAAATTGGAATTTGCCCAAAAATGTTTAAAGGGGGTACCCTTGGATTTTTTTCAAAATTCAATAATCGGGCATATTGGCGTCAATTTCGGTCCTAGAGTCAAACCGGTGCACTTTTCCTACATAAAATTTGCTACTTGTTCTTCTCAAGTGCTCAGATCTTTTCTACGTCTTACGGTTCGTGAAAAAAAATTCCAATTGGAGGTCTACATGTCTTGCAAATTTCGTGAAAATAAAAACTTTGTATTTCGTTCCAAATTTAATTTATTTCGATTAAGCCTGACGTACTGATTCAAAAAAGATATACATACCCCTATGAGAAAATGCACCGTTTGGCCGGAAAATGGAAAAAACTGAAAATTTTTAATTCGATTTTTCCATTATTTTTGCCAAACTGTGGGTAGGGGATAGAAAAAAAACACATATTTGGAATAAGTTAGACCTAGTGTATATATTAACATTAAAAAAACAATTTCCTAAAATTGGAATTTGCCCAAAAATGTTTAAAGGGGGTACCCTTGGATTTTTTTCAAAATTCAATAATCGGGCATATTGGCGTCAATTTCGGTCCTAGAGTCAAACCGGTGCACTTTTCCTACATAAAATTTGCTACTTGTTCTTCTCAAGTGCTCAGATTTTTTCTACGTCTTACGGTTCGTGAGAAAAAATTCCAATTGGAGGTCTACATGTCTTGCAAATTTCGTGAGAATAAAAACTTTGTATTTCGTTCCAAATTTAATTTATTTCGATTAAGCCTGACGTACTGATTCAAAAAAGATATACATACCCCTATGAGAAAATGCACCGTTTGGCCGGAAAATGGAAAAAACTGAAAATTTTTAATTCGATTTTTCCATTATTTTTGCCAAACTGTGGGTAGGGGATAGAAAAAAAACACATATTTTTAATAAGTTAGACCTAGTGTATATATTAACATTAAAAAAACAATTTCCTAAAATTGGAATTTGCCCAAAAATGTTTAAAGGGGGTACCCTTGGATTTTTTTCAAAATTCAATAATCGGGCATATTGGCGTCAATTTCGGTCCTAGAGTCAAACCGGTGCACTTTTCCTACATAAAATTTGCTACTTGTTCTTCTCAAGTGCTCAGATCTTTTCTACGTCTTACGGTTCGTGAGAAAAAATTCCAATTGGAGGTCTACATGTCTTGCAAATTTCGTGAAAATAAAAACTTTGTATTTCGTTCCAAATTTAATTTATTTCGATTAAGCCTGACGTACTGATTCAAAAAAGATATACATACCCCTATGAGAAAATGCACCGTTTGGCCGGAAAATGGAAAAAACTGAAAATTTTTAATTCGATTTTTCCATTATTTTTGCCAAACTGTGGGTAGGGGATAGAAAAAAAAACACATATTTGGAATAAGTTAGACCTAGTGTATATATTAACATTAAAAAAACAATTTCCTAAAATTGGAATTTGCCCAAAAATGTTTAAAGGGGGTACCCTTGGATTTTTTTCAAAATTCAATAATCGGGCATATTGGCGTCAATTTCGGTCCTAGAGTCAAACCGGTGCACTTTTCCTACATAAAATTTGCTACTTGTTCTTCTCAAGTGCTCAGATTTTTTCTACGTCTTACGGTTCGTGAGAAAAAATTCCAATTGGAGGTCTACATGTCTTGCAAATTTCGTGAAAATAAAAACTTTGTATTTCGTTCCAAATTTAATTTATTTCGATTAAGCCTGACGTACTGATTCAAAAAAGATATACATACCCTTATGAGAAAATGCACCGTTTGGCCGGAAAATGGAAAAAACTATAATTTTTTGTAATATTTGTTCATTTCTTAAACATCCTTTAACCGGACATATTGGCGTCAATTTCGGTCCTAGAGTCAAATTGGTGCACTTTTCTTACATAAAATTTGCTACTTGTTCTTCTCAAGTTCTCAGATCTTTTCTACGTCTTACGGTTCGTGAGAAAAAATTCCAATTGGAGGTCTACATGTCTTGCAAATTTCGTGAAAATAAAAACTTTGTATTTCGTTCCAAATTTAATTTATTTCGATTAAACCTGACGTACTGATTCAAAAAAGATATACATACCCCTATGAGAAAATGCACCGTTTGGCCGGAAAATGGAAAAAACTGAAAATTTTTAATTCGATTTTTCCATTATTTTTGCCAAACTGTAGGTAGGGGATAGAAAAAAAACACATATTTGGAATAAGTTAGACCTAGTGTAGATATTAACATTAAAAAAACAATTTCCTAAAATTGGAATTTGCCCAAAAATGTTTAAAGGGGGTACCCTTGGATTTTTTTCAAAATTCAATAATCGGGCATATTGGCGTCAATTTCGGTCCTAGAGTCAAACCGGTGCACTTTTCCTACATAAAATTTGCTACTTGTTCTTCTCAAGTGCTCAGATCTTTTCTACGTCTTACGGTTCGTGAGAAAAAATTCCAATTGGAGGTCTACATGTCTTGCAAATTTCGTGAAAATAAAAACTTTGTATTTCGTTCCAAATTTAATTTATTTCGATTAAGCCTGACGTACTGATTCAAAAAAGATATACATACCCCTATGAGAAAATGCACCGTTTGGCCGGAAAATGGAAAAAACTGAAAATTTTTAATTCGATTTTTCCATTATTTTTGCCAAACTGTGGGTAGGGGATAGAAAAAAAACACATATTTGGAATAAGTTAGACCTAGTGTATATATTAACATTAAAAAAACAATTTCCTAAAATTGGAATTTGCCCAAAAATGTTTAAAGGGATTCCCTTGGATTTTTTTCAAAATTCAATAATCGGGCATATTGGCGTCAATTTCGGTCCTAGAGTCAAACCGGTGCACTTTTGCTACATAAAATTTGCTACTTGTTCTTCTCAAGTGCTCAGATTTTTTCTACGTCTTACGGTTCGTGAGAAAAAATTCCAATTGGAGGTCTACATGTCTTGCAAATTTCGTGAGAATAAAAACTTTGTATTTCGTTCCAAATTTAATTTATTTCGATTAAGCCTGACGTACTGATTCAAAAAAGATATACATACCCCTATGAGAAAATGCACCGTTTGGCCGGAAAATGGAAAAAACTGAAAATTTTTAATTCGATTTTTCCATTATTTTTGCCAAACTGTGGGTAGGGGATAGAAAAAAAACACATATTTGGAATAAGTTAGACCTAGTGTATATATTAACATTAAAAAAACAATTTCCTAAAATTGGAATTTGCCCAAAAATGTTTAAAGGGGGTACCCTTGGATTTTTTTCAAAATTCAATAATCGGGCATATTGGCGTCAATTTCGGTCCTAGAGTCAAACCGGTGCACTTTTCCTACATAAAATTTGCTACTTGTTCTTCTCAAGTGCTCAGATTTTTTCTACGTCTTACGGTTCGTGAGAAAAAATTCCAATTGGAGGTCTACATGTCTTGCAAATTTCGTGAAAATAAAAACTTTGTATTTCGTTCCAAATTTAATTTATTTCGATTAAGCCTGACGTACTGATTCAAAAAAGATATACATACCCTCATGAGAAAATGCACCGTTTGGCCGGAAAATGGAAAAAACTATAATTTTTTGTAATATTTGTTCATTTCTTAAACATCCTTTAACCGGACATATTGGCGTCAATTTCGGTCCTAGAGTCAAATTGGTGCACTTTTCTTACATAAAATTTGCTACTTGTTCTTCTCAAGTTCTCAGATCTTTTCTACGTCTTACGGTTCGTGAGAAAAAATTCCAATTGGAGGTCTACATGTCTTGCAAATTTCGTGAAAATAAAAACTTTGTATTTCGTTCCAAATTTAATTTATTTCGATTAAACCTGACGTACTGATTCAAAAAAGATATACATACCCCTATGAGAAAATGCACCGTTTGGCCGGAAAATGGAAAAAACTGAAAATTTTTAATTCGATTTTTCCATTATTTTTGCCAAACTGTGGGTAGGGGATAGAAAAAAAACACATATTTGGAATAAGTTAGACCTAGTGTATATATTAACATTAAAAAAACAATTTCCTAAAATTGGAATTTGCCCAAAAATGTTTAAAGGGGGTACCCTTGGATTTTTTTCAAAATTCAATAATCGGGCATATTGGCGTCAATTTCGGTCCTAGAGTCAAACCGGTGCACTTTTCCTACATAAAATTTGCTACTTGTTCTTCTCAAGTGCTCAGATCTTTTCTACGTCTTACGGTTCGTGAGAAAAAATTCCAATTGGAGGTCTACATGTCTTGCAAATTTCGTGAAAATAAAAACTTTGTATTTCGTTCCAAATTTAATTTATTTCGATTAAACCTGACGTACTGATTCAAAAAAGATATACATACCCCTATGAGAAAATGCACCGTTTGGCCGGAAAATGGAAAAAACTGAAAATTTTTAATTCGATTTTTCCATTATTTTTGCCAAACTGTGGGTAGGGGATAGAAAAAAAACACATATTTGGAATAAGTTAGACCTAGTGTATATATTAACATTAAAAAAACAATTTCCTAAAATTGGAATTTGCCCAAAAATGTTTAAAGGGGGTACCCTTGGATTTTTTTCAAAATTCAATAATCGGGCATATTGGCGTCAATTTCGGTCCTAGAGTCAAACCGGTGCACTTTTCCTACATAAAATTTGCTACTTGTTCTTCTCAAGTGCT